>NW_015647486.1:908751-913726 GCF_001515625.1 Sinocyclocheilus rhinocerous
AAAAAAAAAAAAAATCACAGAAAAAAAAAAAAGATCCCTGGAACCCCTTTGCAGCTCAGCTGAACAAGCATTGTAGAAATGTGGAGCAATATAAAGCCTCAAATCATCACCCACTTTCACAGCCGGACGTTCCTGCGCTCCATTGACTGTTGACAGATCCCACCCAGATTGCTGAACTTTGGCCCGAGGTTCTGCAGGAAGTCCAGGTTATCGCCGAGGTTGCTGACTGTCAGCTGATCCAGTGACTGGCAGTCACTACCCCTCCCCTCATATTCATACTGATACGGGGAATACGCTGGATAGTCCCTCTGCTCTTCCGGAAAGCCGCTGATTTTCTATGGAATAACATAATGGAAAGAGAAATATCAAAATGCTTATGCTGATACAGTGTGAATGTTTTTTTTTTATCTGATGCTGCCACCTTGTGGTGTCTGCAGGTCATTGTACATTAATATTATGTTGTGCTATGTGAGGGATAGGTGGCGACAGTGCATTGAATTTTCTACTAAGAACAAGTTGAAGCAAGGTCACCTTTCCACCAATAGTGTCAAAGGAAAATCATGCAGTTCATCATCACATTAAACAAAGCTTTGTTTATTCACATTTACATTTAACTTAAATTTAAATGTAAAGTTTTATAGTATAAAATTATAAGTTATAATTAATTAGAAGTTATAAGTTAATAGTATAAAAGAAGCATATTTATAAAAACTGTACTTGTAGATAATGTAATGTTAATCAAATAAAAGGCTGCTTAAAGGCAGAGTAAGTGATTTCTGGTAGCCAATGTTGATATTTGAAATTACCAAAACAAACACGCCCCTACCCCAAAAGGGTCTCCCCCCTATTTTGATAGCTCCGCCCCACACATACGTACGCAACCCAGGCAACGATTAGTTCTGTGAAACAAAGCAAAACCAATATTACACCGTGTCTACGGACGTGAGCGGCGCGGCGCAACAAATCCCCGACAGAAAACTGCTGCCGGGTTCTATTTATGACGTGCTGATACAAATTTCAAATGTTTTTCAATGGTCGTTTGATCGCGTCCAGTGTAGTCAGACTTTAGCTGTTGTAGACACGGTGTTACTCACCTATTGAGAAGAAACAAAGCAACCTCGGGGTCCGATCGCAGGCCTCCGCTCCTTGAGTTCTCTCCAGTGCTGGAAAGCTGATCCGATATTTACACGGGTCCTACTTCTTGCCTTATCGTTCCGCAGACGTTTTCCTCTTTTGTTTTGTATCCGCCATCTCTATCTTTCTGTCGCTCGGCTCGGCTAATGTCCGTCCCATGCACTGAACGCGCTCTCCTCCACATCACGAGTAGACACGCCCCTTATTGCTGATTGGCTACAAGTTTGTTTTGCTAATCGGCCCGAATCAGCTTTCTAAAGTGTTTTTGAAAAATCACTTACTCTGCCTTTAAGTGAGAGACACTTGCATGTTACTTAACACACTTAAGTACACTTTTAAAAAGTGAACTGTCAAATTAAAGTTTATATATATATGGTACTGTAAATATATTTTAAATACACTAAAATAAATTTATTATACATATGGACATTTATTTTTTCTTAATTTTTAATTCATAAATTGACATTAAAATAACTGCATTTTTGTAGAGTTTGTTTATGCATATATATATTTATATATATGTGAAAATTAGCAGTATAAAAGTTCCTTCTCTCTCTCTCTCTCTCTCTCATATGTACTCCAGGTTTCTTTCAAATCATGCTCGTCAGGTGTTTTGTGTATTGGACTCACCCTCTCAATGTGTTCTGCCAGGTTCCTTTCTGTTCGTGCCAAGCTGTATGAGCGAGACATCTGGCGACTTTCATTCTTAAAAACAAGCGATATTTACTTTAGATTATTTATTTAATTTCACTTGTTATTTCTGTATTTAACATGTTTATCTATTTCTACAATTAAACTGCCCTAAAAAAGTTTCAGTACTTTTGTAGTTGATTAGTGTTTGAAAATAATTTCTTAAAATCCATCCTTTTTTTTGTGTGTAAAATTGTATGAATCATTTGAAGAGCTTACCCTTTCCCTTCGGGCCATTGAGTTGTGATGTGGCTTTAGAGAGAGAGAGAAAAAAACAACTGCATTATTAAATATCCATCATAATCATAACACTTACACATTTACTGTATATACACTTCTGTTCAAAATTTTTGGGTCAGTAAGATTTGAAAAAAAAATAAAAATTAATGCTTTTATTCAACGAGGATGCGTTAAATTAAAATAATAATAATGAAAATGTATCATAAAAATGTATCAATAAAAAAAAGTTCCATGCGTTCAAAACTCAGCTTTGATCACAGGAATAAATGATTTTTTTTTAAACTATATTTTTGATTAAATAAATGCAGCCTGGGTGAACATAACTCTCTCAAACAACCTCTAAAATAAAAAAAAATAAAAAAAATAAAATAAAATAAAATAAAATATTTTTTTTAAACGGGGGTGTCTAACACACTCATTTGGTTTTGTATCTTTGTGGGGACTTCTAATAATAGGGGAGTTAATAATATTTTCTGTATCATATTTTTGTATAATATTTCTTCACTTGAATTACCAACTTCATATTTTTGCAAGTCCAATCACCAAGCTACGCTTACCGAGAGACAGCACAGCAAGAGAGCGGTTCAAACAAGCTTGTATTTAGAGACAAGCAATGTGGCCACTAGACATGTTTTACAACTACTACACTCGACACTCGTCTCTTAAAATCCAGCTGTTAAGAAGTATTACCTATAAAAAAAGAGCATGTCCTGTGTGAAGGGCTCGAGTCTACCTCAGATACTGACAAACTCGCTTGTAAAATTGTTAAAGTGGTGTAGGTATGACGTCAGAACCCAGACGAGTAATTCACCGCTTGGATCCTCCGAGATTTTCCTCTGTGGTTTTCTAATGGGGTTTTTCAGTTTATGAGTAAAATAAAGCCTGTGGTAAACAGAACTTGATGATACTTTGATATTTTGTTCTACATCTTAAACTGCACACACCCATGGCCAAAACATGAATTTTGAAACAGTTTTAAAAACATATGTTTCAGTGTTGTCAAACGATTAATCGCGATGAATCGCATCCAAAATAAAAGTTTTTGTTTACATAATACATTTATGTGTGCTCAGTGGCGTAGCGAGTCAGCCCCGGGCCCATATGCAAAAAATGTGTACGTGCCCCCCCAAACGTAATGGGCTCCAACTCGGTTAACTTAACTTAGGCCCTATTGTTGATTTTTCTGAAGTAAATAACGTTACGTGAATCGTGACTATTCACAAGCGGTTTTATTTACGGTATAGGCTAATGCTTGGAAATTATGTTTAAAGTTTTCAAGTCCATTCATTTTTTTTGTAGCACGCAAGCCACTCAATAATCGCAGCTTTGTGCTTTGTTACTACAAAGTCTCAGCCTTCTGTCAATTTTATGATAAAATACAAACAATAAATGTCTTTTTACGCTCTTTAATTTGTAGTGAGATAATTCGCTTCAGTTCTAGCTGCATATGAATCAATGATATTTTCCTCTTTAATATTTGCAGCACGAAATAAACATGAATATTTCAATCTCATGAATCGATCAATCAGAGTTTTAAAAAAATTCAAAAGAATGACGGCCACAGACTTTTTTTTTTTTTTTGGAGGAGGAGGCCTATAGGTGGAATATTCACATTAACTTCATGCAATATAACATGATTTTATTATCATAACTTTATTCTTAAAATATTATGACGTTAATCTTATTTATTTTTTTTGGCACAGCGGCCCAAAAAACAAAGTAAAAAAAATAGTCTCATGAATCGATCAATCAGAGTTTTAAAAAAAGTCAAAAGAATGACGGATGCCACAGACATTTTTTTTTTTTTGGAGGAGTAGGCCTATGGGACTATGGATTTTAAACATGGCACAAAAATGCTGCCATATAGGCTACTGAATGCAAACACAATTTTAGCTCAGCGGCCCAAAAATTTTTTTATCAATAATAATAAAATTAAAATTAAAATAAAAAAAAGTAAAAAATAGTGACGGGATATTTGAATTATTTGTTAATAAACTAATGTTTTCCGAGTCGGTGTCGCAAAGATGAATTTGACGAACCTGACCATCTCCTCATTGGACGTGCCTTTAGAGAGAAATGCATCTTTACGGATTACATTCACATTAACTTCATGCAATATAACATGATTTTATTATCATAACTTTATTCTTAAAATATTATGACGTTAATCTTATTTATTTCGTTATTTTTCAATGTGGCACAAAAATGCTGCCATATAGGCTACTGAATGCAAACACAATTTTAGCTCAGCGGCCCAAAATTTTTTTTATCAATAATAATAAAATTAAACGTTGATATTGTGAGTGCACACAAATACAAGTAGACTCTTTGCAGTTCCTAATGATGTATACTCTTACCTTTATGAGCAAAAATGACGGCGTATTTTTAAGTTTCCGCTGTTATAAAAAATAAAAAAAAATGCAAGTGATCGCGTTGGCCTCTATGTCCTGCAAAGCGCGCTTTAGCTTCCACTCTCCGCACAAACGATTGGATATGTGTCTAACAGCGCTCATTTATCTAGGTTAAATGTTTAAATTAACACTATGAAATGCATGAAGTGTTTTATGTCTGTTTATTTTAGGCAAGTCGTGTTGATTTGAGAAGGCTAAATTGATCAAACATATGCTCAACTCACTGTCTGCCGCTACCGCTTGGTTGTTCCTTTAAAAAACAAAAACTTGAATTTAACAAACATAAAATGTTCCAAACATATTTCTAAATTAACTTAATAAAGAAACAAAAAGAAGTATGACCACCTTGCCATTAAAAACCAGAACTATTTTAATAGCTGTGTAATGGGGAAGAGAGAGAGAAAAAAGTCACAGTATCCAGTCGGACTCGGGCCGAGAATTCTCATAAGCTGTTGGACAAGGGCCGGGCCCATGCAGGGCTCTATTCGTGCCCTCGTTTC
>NW_015647486.1:913884-936690 GCF_001515625.1 Sinocyclocheilus rhinocerous
TTACATAATATATGTGTGTACTGTGTATATTTATTATGTATATATAAATATGCACACATACAGTATATATTTAGACAATATTTACATGTACATATTCTTATATTTTATATTATTTATAAATATATTTAATATTAACATTAACATATACATGCATGTGTTTGTATTTATATATCCATAATAAATATACACAGTGTACACACATATATTATGTAAACAAAAACTTTTATTTTGGATGCGATTAATCGTGATTAATCGTTTGACAGCACTAATATGTTTCTAATACGTAACTACATAAGGCCTTTGGGTTGTGAGTGTGTGCAGTTTATGTTGTAGAACAAAAGGTCAAAAATGGAAAAACCCCATAAGAAAATCCCACAGGAAAATCTGGAAGGGACCAGCGGCGAATAAGTCTTGCGGGTTCTGACGTCAGGCTGCACTAGCATAGATGGACGTATGTTGAATGACATAATGTAAACATGTAAATCTACCATGCATTTGCATTTGATTAACAACAGAAAGAGTGCAGTCTTCTTCATTTTACGCCTAAATGTTCTGTCGAATTCCAGATTACTATGTGAAGCCTGCTCTACTGTGTATGTTAGCACATTTCACAGACTGCTCTGAAGCAGGAACTCATGTCAAACAACACCTTGGGCAAAATCCAAAATTTCATAGTTGTTTTTTTTTTTACAGCTCTTCCCCTCCCAGTCTGTCGTGCCTCAGGTGTTACAGCCATGTGTCTCAGTTTGACGGATGCCGTCACTCACCATGCTCATCACTCCTCCACCACTGGACATTTCCTGGAAGTTGTACTGAAAGTTATACTGTCAGAGAAAGCAAAAATCAGACAATATTTCACATCGCCAAAGAACAACGTGACTTATGACCATGATTTATGATATTTAGTATTACTAACATTTGAATTAAGAGTTGTAGTGTTTTGAATAGAAAAAACTGTCGCCCGATCACAACGCAAACTCATGGCAATATCGGAGTATTTTACATTTGACCAAATTGGTGGCTAATTTGTATGAATTTGTATAATCTCATTTGTACGTTTTTGTATGATCTGCTTACGCCCCGCTGAAGGTTACGTTTAGGGGTGGACCTTCATGCTTACTTTTTTCCCTAAAAATCACACTTTTCGTATGATTCACATTGTACCAGCACACAATTCCACAGAAAATACTAAATGTGCCCTTATCCCTCACGCTTCTGAGTCATTATCAGTCACAATTTCAGGGCAATAAGGAAAAGCCAACAAGACTCAACACTCCTTTTGATTTGAGAACTTTTCCATGCTTTATCGTATCATCTTACAATGTCACAACATCACAGATCTACAAGTAATTCAACCTTTACATTTCCACCACAGTTGGCAAGTCTGCGTATTTTATGTGACTTTGGGCTTCTTTTTTTTGTTAAGTCGCGTAAAAAAATCACGGGTCGCGGTTTTTTGGGCTTATTTAAAAAAATATATGGTTGCTTCTTTAGGAAAACCTGACAAGCAACGTCGTTTCTTTACATTTATGGTCACTGTTCGTTTCCAATATGTTGTTGACACTGTCTGCTTGCAGCTAATAATCAATCAGTGCAATAATGAATGTGATGTATCGTATTCGTCATCGCACATCGCGCCCCTCATTGGAGTAAAATCCACGTTTAACATGCAGACATGTGGCGTTGTAATCCAAGCAATGATGGCTAGTAGATGTAAATAGACAAACAAGGCCACCAACAGAGGTGCACAGAGATGGAGAAGCTGAACGGTGCAGGGGAGGAAAGGGACCTAATTTAATTTGTAAAATATTTTGATAATGCATAAATCATTAAATCAATAAATAATTATTTTTTGTTAAGTCGCGTAAAAAAATCATGGGTCGCGGTTTTTTGGGCTTATTTAAAAAAAAATATGGTTGCTTCTTTAGGAAAACCTGACAAGCAACATCGTTTCTTTACATTTATGGTCACTGTTCGTTTCCAATATGTTGTTGACACTGTCTGCTTGCAGCTAATAATCAATCAGTGCAATAATGAATGTGATGTAGCGTATTCGTCATCGCACATCGCGCCCCTCATTGGAGTAAAATCCACATTTAACATGCAGACATGTGGCGTTGTAATCCAAGCAATGATGGCTAGTAGATGTAAATAGACAAACAAGGCCACCAACAGAGGTGCACAGAGATGGAGAAGCTGAACGGTGCAGGGGAGGAAAGGGACCTAATTTAATTTGTAAAATATTTTGATAATGCATAAATCATTAAATCAATAAATAATTAACAATTGAGCAGTTATACTATAGTAGATACATATGGTTCGAGTTGATTTTGTTATAAATATGTGGCTATTAAAGCTCCCCCTTAGTGCTCTTGTGTTATTCTCCTTCTCCATCTCCAAAACTATTCTGCTCGCAGGCGATCGGAGGATAGTGTGCGCCCTCCAGCTTTATTGCAATTTGATGATTTTTGTCAAATAACTTCCGTTTTTGCTCTTCAAAACTCAGAGTGGTTTCAGTTTACTATGTTGCAGGCTCATTTACTGATAATAAACAATTGATAATGAATCATATTGATGATATTAAATTATATAATAATATTGGGCTTGTTTTTGGAGCTGCGGTTGCTTATTTATCTTGCGAGAGTTGGCAACGACCCTGTGCTAATTGAAGAAGAACAAGGGTGGAATACAGTTTTAACATGTTTTCGCATCAGTTCATTCGCTTTGTATAAAAAGGGAGGGAATCTGATCCAAGCAACTTTTTTCCCCAAAGGTTGAAATTGTAGCACAAAATATATCTGAAATAATGTTATATTTTTGCAGTCTATTTTGCAGATTTGTGAAAAATGTGTACTGTGCGTTCTGGGTGTTGCACCACAGCTTATAGTCAGTTTTTCCATAAATGTCAGCAGAATGATCTAGGATTAATTATTGGCACTCAACACATTTACTTCATTTGACACTCACCCCTGCAGGGCTTCTCAGCGTACCGTTTTCCCCCTTCCTGTATCCATCAGTAACCGCGTACTCAGGCTGGAACAACAGGCAGACAGTTAGTCGCTTATTATTAACTTAGAGCCATGTCATGTTATTTTCTTTTAGATCCTGTTGTTACTAAACAGTTAAAATCCCAGAAGTTACTAATCTTGCATTAAGGGATTAACGTCAGTTCATTTCCAGAGTAAAAATGTCCTGATAACTTATTCACCCCCATGTCATCCAAGATGTTCATGTCTTTCTTTCTTCGGTCGAAAAGAAATTAAGGTTTTTGAGGAAAGCATTCCAGGATTTTTAGTGGCGACCAATGGGCTGAAGGTCCAAACTGCAGTTTCAGTGCAGCTTCAAAAGGCCTCTACTTGATCCCAGCCGAGGAATAAAGGTCTTAACTAGTGAAACAATCTGCCATTTAAAAAAAAATAAAAAATTTAAAAAAGAAAAATTAAATGTATATACTTTTTAACCACAAATGCTCGTCTTGAACTAGCTCGACCTCACGCATTACGTAATCACGTTGGAAACGCTGATGTACTGACCCGGTGTTTACAAAGCACACGTGCAAAAAAAAGAAAAAGTCAATCGCCCTTAACAAAAAAAGGTAAAACAACGATGTCACACGATTTTGAAGTTGCAGGAGAAAGTGAGATGGGAGTTTTTCACCCTACCCTACCTTTCTGAACCGGAGTACACCAATGAAGAACTAACCACGTGTGACCTTTTTTAACGTGATTACGTAATGTCGAGCTAGTGCAAGACTAGCATTTGTGGTTAAAAAGTACATCCATTTTTAAATGTTTTTAAGAAAATGACCAATCGTTTCGCAAGGTAAGACCCTTATTCCTCGGCTGGGATCGTGTAGAGCCCTTTGAAGCTGCACTGAAATTGAATTTTGGACGATCAACCCGTTGGGTGCCACTGAAGTCCACTATAAGGAGAAAAATCCTGGAATGTTTTCCTCAAAAACCTTAATTTCTTTGCAACTGAAGAAAGAAAGACATGAACATCTTGGATGGCATGGGGGTGAGTAAATTACCAGGACGTTTTTATTCTGGAGGTGTACTAATCCTTGAATGCTTACATAGGACAAAATAAATTAAAATCATGCAAAAAATAAAAAATAAAAAATCCATGGACACAAGACAAGATTTTATCAAAATTTTCTTCTTATGTATATATACTGTACATACTACTGCACAGAAGATTGGGACTGCTAAAATCTTTAAATGTTTCTTATGCTCACCAAGGCTGCATTTATTTGATTAAAATATATTATAAAATGCATTTTATTTCTGTGATGCGCAGCTGAATTTTCAGCATCATTACTCCAGTCTTCAGTGTCACATGATCCTTCAGAAATCATTCTGATATGCTGGTTTGCTGCTCAAATGTCTATACTGTCACTTTTGATCAATTTAATGCATCCTCAATGAACAAAGTAATCATTTATTCTGAGGACAAAACAAACCCCAAACCATAGTAGCTATAGCACCATACAGAAGTTAACA
Organism: Sinocyclocheilus rhinocerous; assembly: GCF_001515625.1. Classification (NCBI taxonomy): domain Eukaryota; kingdom Metazoa; phylum Chordata; class Actinopteri; order Cypriniformes; family Cyprinidae; genus Sinocyclocheilus; species Sinocyclocheilus rhinocerous. The sequence continues at coordinate 918,387 of NW_015647486.1, forward strand.
GACACTATGTGCCAAACTGTCACTGGTGCCAAAAAAGTGCTTGGCACCCTGTAACTAGACATAAATCATTTGATTATAATATGAACATTTGGCATAACAGGTCCAAACATGTTAAAGAACCTCAACAGCCAAATTATAACAAGTGTGTAATTAGCAACCTGCTGTTATGTGTTAGTCCTACAGACAGCATGTAGTAACATGTAGCGCTTTTCCGTTCAGTATAACTCATCTTGGGATCCTATTCACTGTGCCAAAATGCGACAACATACTTGTCTAATCTTTTGGCTTTTGGCCACCTAGGCATTAGGCCAATGAGAAAAGCAACAGAAAAAAAGAGAGAAAGAACGTGTATGTACCGGTGCAAAAGGAGTTTTCAAGCTTTCATTCTGAAACACTGGCTCGGGCTGAGGAGAGAAAAAAATCCCAGGCAAAATGATGATCACATGTTCTGCTCTTAGACCACAGGTGCTGCTGTAAAACTGCACCAAATATTCTCAGGTAAACAGGTTCAGGCTTTATATGCAAATATCAGAGCAAACATTTTGGAATGTCCTGGAACAAGTTATGGTTACACACAAATAATCTGTTCGTTTGCAGTCAAACGAAACAAAGTTTTAAATATAGATACAAATCAATCGCATTCAAAAATAACAAGTTACATTTTTCAAAATGTTCAAAATATGCAATCAGATTTAATTTAATTAAGACTGACGAATATCAGTCCAGTCTGTGAAAAAATGATTGTGTCTATACATTGTGACTATATACAAATGCATCCCAAGACACACAAAGAAGGGACATCAAATACCAAATTATACTTAGAAATACTATAGAAATGAAGCTCAGGCACACACAGTCAATAGTTTCTACAGCTCTTTCTACTAAATTCATAACTCTAAACTCTCAAGCAGACTGACAGTTTCGCATACCTTATAGTTTGAGCCTCCTCCCTCTTCATTGTATTTGACAAGGGTTTGGTTGCCCTCATCCTGCAGGTTCAGAGGGATGTGTTGAAAGTTCTTGCTTTGGCATTCAAAGAGGAAACAAAAGAGGAGCAGCACTGCAAAACAACACGGTGCCATTATATAACACACAGTACACAACATAGGAGGATGTGGAGTAAGAGTATGTGCCATTATACAGTATGAACTGTGCTCTCGTGCTTATACAATCAAATCAGTGGAGCAGAGCTGTTGTTGCAGGCTGTATGTGATATTTTTGTCTATCTGTTGTCTTGTTGAAACTCACAGGCCAGTAGGAGAAGTCCAGCAAACAGGAGACCGATGGCTGCTGGACCCAGTCTTGAGGAGAAAGGAAGACGGCCACGGCACGTGTTGATTCCTGTGCACTCACACACAACCACCTGAAGAACGTCTTCTGCTTGAAGCCCCTGCTGATCCTGTATCTTCAGAGGAACGGAGTAGTTGCCATATGGCAGACTCGTCAAACTTATCAGAGAGGTGTTTGTTCCTGCGGTACAAACCCAGCAATAATGATAGTGTAAAACAGGGCTAACTAAAACCATAACAAAGCATTTCTGTTTCTTGAAATAAAATTTTAACTTAATTTTTATTTCAGTTAGTTGCCAGGGAATTTCAGGTATGTCTCATTGGTAACACTTTAGTATAGGGACTAATTCTCACTATTACCTAGTTGCTTATTAGCATGCCTATTATTAACATATTGGCTGTTTATTAGTGCTTATAAAGCACATATTCTGCATGAGCATAGTCTACATCCCTAATCCTACTCAATACCTAAACTTAACAACTACCTTATTAACTATTAATAAGCAGCAAATTAGGAGTTTATTGAGGCAAAAGTCATACAATAGTTAATAGTTGGTTAATAGTGAGACTTGGTCCCCAAACTAAAGTGCGACTGTATATTTTAGTCCTAACTGTACATTTTAGTATGTGATGTACTAAAATAACTACAACTGAAATAAAAATGAATAAAAAATATAATATAGACATTAAAAACAACAACTAAAAAATGACAAAAATGCACCGTAAAATTACTAAAATTTTAAGTATAATAAAAAACGGAAAATATAATAATAAGAATAATAAGAATACAAAAATATAATAATAATACTAATTTAAACTATTAATTCAAACTATAATAGTATCTCAATATTAAAATAACGCAGGTGTTAAACTATATGTGAGATGTTTACAGCATACACCTCATAAAATTATGTTAGATTTATATTAAAATCAAGAAAAAAAAAATCGTAACACTTTATTTTATCTCACTATTTAACTAGTTACTTATTAGCATGCATATTGCTAGCATATTGGCTGTTTATTAGTACTTATAAAGCACATATTCTGCATGACCATAGTCTCCATCCCTAATCCTACCCAACACCTAAACTTAACAACTACCTTCCTAACTATTAATAAGCAGCAAATTAGGAGCTTACTGAGGCAAAAGTTAGAGTTAATAGTTGTTTAATAGCGAGAATTGGCCCTTGAACTAAAGTGTGACTGAAAAAGCTTCTTATCAACGTAATTAGTAAAAGTCAAGAAATATTTTGGATAAGTCCAAGTACCTAATGCAAATCTCATGTAAATGTATCATGTTTTTTATATTTTTACTAGACACAAAAATACAATTATTTTTATTGTGCAACCCCCCAACTGATGTAGCCAGAAACGTCCTCAAGCATTATCTGTGTAACTGTAAATGAAGTAAATGAACCTGACCTGTGGTGGGATCCAGCTTCCAGAGACTCTTCAGCTCTTCCTCTCCTCCCAGAGAGAAGGTGAAAGGACCTGCAAACGGAGGGCCGTCAACGTCTGTTGGTTTCACATCCACACGATTGACTTTGTTCCCGCACATGACCGCGTTTTTAGATACGAGATATGGAGCGTTATCGTTCTGGTCGCCTAGGTAGACCATTACAGTACATGTGCCTGTAGCTGGAGGCTGTCCTGTGAACAGCATGTGGGGAAAAGTCAGTGACAGCTGCGTTCAGAGATTAAATGAGTGTTTTAAGAACATTAAATGACTTTCGATGCTTTTACAAAAGTTTGGATTGTGTTGAACATACTGAGAACAGATAGTTCAGTGCTTACCGTCATCTATAGCGTGCACTACGACCGTGTAGGTGCCATTTTTGATAAATGAAGACTCCCGGTCCATCTTCTGGACTGTGGTGATCTTTCCTGTCTTCGAATCCACGCTTACCCATTTGGCTGGGTCTTGAACTAACTCATACCTACATACACATACAGACTGTAAAACACTTTTACTCTCTGTCGGATCACTGTCCAGTTTCCTCTACATCTCTGGTGTGTGTGTGTGTGTGTGTGTGTGTGTGTGTCTGTGTGTGTGTGTAACTAAAACTGTATGCTTTATTGGTCAGTATGATTTTTTTAAACTAAATTAATACTTTTCATTCAGCCAAGGATGCATTAATTTGATTCAAAATGACAGGAAATACTTTTTATATTGTTGCTTTTTTTTTTCAAAATCCTTAGAAAATCTGACCAACCTCTAAAATTTTGAATGATTGTGTATATAATGAAACTGGCATCTAATTTTATATATATTATATTTTTACATTTTATAATATAACAATATAATTTGATATTTTATATATTATAAAGTAAAAGTAGCATACAAATCTTCAAAAATGAACATTTTAATTGATGGGTAATTTGATGCTGTGCAGCTCAACCGCACCTGAGTTTGTTAACGTCCGAGTCCTCATCTTTGATCTCGGGTACGAACAACACATCTCCCAGAGGTCCGTTTTCATTCCGGTAAACTTTTTCAATTTGCTTTTTAAACACAGGGGCATCGTTCACATCAATGACTTTCACTGACACTTTGGCAGTGTTTGGCTTTGGTGTGGGGCCTGTTACAACCTTTCCATCAACACACCGAAATAATTTCTCCTCGTTCTCGACTGCTATCTCCAGATCTGTGATCTCAGTTTTCTCGAAATTCTTCCCCTGTGAAAATACAAGCATATTAAAAGCTGTCCATCTTTTTTCTAAATCAATCCCGTTTTTGAGCCCACCGACAAAATGTAAAACTAACATGCGTACTGAAAGAAGTAACTGTGATAAATAGGTGTGTAAATCTGTGAAGTCTGTATTTATTTTTATTGAATTTACCCCCGATAAAGAAGCAATGGCTACCATCAACAAACAGTTGAGAGTAGCCATTGTCTTCCATAGTTCGGAAAAAAAACCCACTATGGAAGTCAATGGGAAGCAGCATCTCTTTAGTACCAACATTCCTCCAATATCCTCTTTTGTGCTCAACAGAAGAAAGAAACTCAAAGAGGTTTGGATTGACATTAGTGTGGGTAAATGAAGACAGATCTTTCACTTTTCAGTGAACTAGTCCTTTAAGCTTGTCTAAGAAGTGTATGAAATATTTCAAGAGAACAGTGGCATTTACCTTGATAACAGACAGCACACCTTCATTGGTTTTGGTGTCTGTCTCAATCTTATAATTTTCTTCCTCATTGCCCTTCAGGATGGAGAACACCGCTCTTGAACCAGGCGTGTTCGGTGTGTCCTTGTCTGTGATGCCGATTCGTAGGATCTCCTTTAATTCCATTTCCATCACTTCAGTGTTGTACTGTTACACACACACATTTACATTTTCCTCACACATCAATCTACACATGGCTTCCTTATAAGTTGTGCGCATATTAAACTGGGATTGTGCGACTAGCCTGACTCACCGTGGCCGAACTGAATTCTGGGGGATGGGTGTTGGAATCAGTGATATCCAGAATAACAGTTGCAGTTGAAGACATTGTGGGTGTGCCTTGATCCCTCGCTTCAACTAGCACTTTATATTGTTTTGCTTTCTAAAATACGGGAGACAGAAGAGATGAGAAATACTGAAAAATGCTGAAAATGTGCATTCGGCATTAGTTACTCACATCATAATCAAAGCATCCCGTGAAGGCGAGCTGTTTGACTGTAGTGGTAGAAGGTAAGTCCTTCAAGGTAAATTGTGGTGAGGCAGGGTCTTGTGACACCACCTTCATGGTGAACTGGGAATTAGGAGTATCCTTCAGATCAATGTCATGAGCTTGTAATGTTGCTTGGAGTACACCTATTAAAACAAGGATGATTAGAAAGAGAAAACAATCTTTCTGGTTGTCGTTTAAGTTTCAATAACTGCTCCTTTTGGACTGGGGAGTACGTTTTGACTTTTAAAAAGTGTTAGTATGTATAAAAATTACAATCAATTCTTTAATCTGAAAAGATCAAGAGCAATAAGAATTATAACAGCATTAGAGTATGTAATTTCTGTCACCAAATAGAAATATATATAAAAAAAAAAAAATATAAAAAAATTAAAAAAAAGAGAGAGAGAGAGTGGTATGCATATATTTACGGTGTATATGTACCGTTTAGGTACTACCATATACACTGTAGATACTAATATATATATATATATATATATATTCAAGGTACTAATGTGCACTCTTTAGTGGTAAATAATGTATAAAGGGGTACCTTTTGAAAGGGTACTGGCACAGTGACAGCTTTTGTACCTTTTTTTTTTTTTTTCCAGAGCATGCAAACCACTCCCCCATCTGCCATTGGCTGGCAAAACAGTTTAGCCCCACCCCAAACTCACGCAATTGGTTTAGCCTATGTTGTTGCATTGAGCTGATCTGGATGCTTAAACAAACAGAGCAATGTTTTGAAAGCACCACAGAACGTCAGTGTTTACACTTTTCAAGGTAAGTCACGCTACAAATTACTGTATATTAAGCTATGATTAAAGAAAGCACTATAACAGAAAAAGCTGCACACTTTATCTTCATATACAGCATATATATGCAGTAACCTTCAGGTGTGTTCTCGGGAACAGGTGCGTTGATAGTGCTCGGAGTGAACTGAGGACTATTGTCATTCTTGTCCTTTATTTCTACATTAAATGACAGTGTTTTGTCCAATGTGGCTCCAGTCAGCCTGTCCAGCACATCAAAGTCCACCTACAAAAGAATCAAAAAACCACAATGAACTACATCGATATAAACCGAATCAGTCCTTCCTGTTGTTAGCAATAGTGTCATGACAAACTGAACAAATCTTGTTTTGTCTTACATGGAAGATGGGGTTCGTTTCCCTGTCGATGGGCCGGTGTACGTATACAATCCCGCTGTTTTCTTCAATGGTAAACAAACCAATTGGGCCTTGTGTCACTCCATCTCCTTTGATGCGGAACTTGACGCTGTTGTCCTCCTTTTTGTCATTGTACATCTAGCATCGATTAAACCAAAAATACATGAGAATCGTGTACAGGTACAGCATAATTTATGATCATTTATTTGCATCCAATATTAAGATTGTTAATTTGTAAATGTAGGGTTCATGCTCTTAATTCCTCTGGTATCTATGCATCTGCATTTCACTCCTTATAATTGATAGGGCATATATGTGTAGTTGTATTTATGTATGTGTATGTATGTATGTTAAAGGGGTCATATGATGCTTTTTAAAAGATCATTATTTTGTGTATTTGGTGTAACAGAATATGTTGACATGCTTTAATGTTCAAAAAACACATTATTTTTCAAATACTGTACATTATTGTAGGTCCTCTATGGCCCGCCTCTCTCAAACGCTTCATTTTCTACAAAGTCCCTCCTCCTCCGACAAGCGCAGTCTGCTCTGATTGGCCAACTGACCCAGTGCATTGTGATTGGCCAATCAGAGCAGACTGCTCTGATTGGCCAGCTGACCCAATGCATTGTGATCTTTGGATTTGAGACTTTAGTCTTTGCAACTTCAGGGATCTTATCTATGCACAATCAGCTTGTAACACTCCAAAGAGAAAGGAAAACTTGAAATCGCATCATATGACCCCTTTAATGTATGTTATTATTGTTGATGAGCTCACCAAGCAAATTCCAAACAAATAAGGTGTTTGTCAATCAATCAATCAATCAATACCCTATCAAACCAACATTGAGTTTTATGGATTTTAGTTTTATGTCCAAAGCTTTGAGGTCATCTGCTAGTGAACTTCTAAAATAGTTCTTAACATACTGTATACATTTTCATTTATTCGTTTAGTAGACGCCAAAGAGACTTGCAAATGTAAACTATCTATAAAATTACAATCAACCCAAACATCCCAGCAGCACAGAAGAGAAAACAGCGCTCGTGAAGAGATTTAATGAGGGACACGAACAGGAGTAAAGTTACCTGTGTTACTATAGCAGGATACGGTCCAGGCATGTTCTCTTCCAGATCAATAGTGGACAGAACCCATCTTCTCTTTGAACGAATAAGAACAGCATCCTTTGAGACAGAGAGAGAGAGATAATGAGTGATCAGTAATACTAAAAGCTACAGACAAACTTCTTCTGATTCACACGGAACACCTCTCTGATTCTGAAGCAGGCTACGGAACTAAAAGAAAAGAAAAGAAAATGCCTTTATAATTTGTCAGGACAGAGTTGATATGTTAAGTTAGGACAACAATCGCTAATACTTTAAATGATCCAATAAATAAAATGTGTGAGCTTGTGGAACTCATCAAACCCAATATGGAAAGATGAAGTCTGAAGATTTTGTCTGATTTTTAAAATCTTCTGTTTGATAGTGAGTCTTTCAAAGATACTTTTTTATTTTATTTTATGTTTTACTTGCATTATGTAATACAGGGATGCCCAACCCTGCTCCTGGCGATCGACTGTCCTGCAAAGTTCAGCTCCAACCCTAATCAAACACACCTGAAGCAACTAATTAGGGTCTTCAGGATCACTTAAAAATTAAAGGCAGGAGTCTTTGATTAGAGTTGGAGCTAAACTTTGCAGGACAGTCGATTGCCAGGAGCAGGGTTGGGCACCCCTGATGTAATATATGTGTATTTAAATCTAAATTAAGTCTTGTATTGTGGTCTGATGATAAGTGGGATTTTAAGTTGTGTCTTTTACATTACCTACCCGCTTTTCCCGATTGCTGGTATCTTTTTTGCTGGAAGCGGCCACTTCAACAAGCTGATGAATAGACAAAAAACAGGGTGATGCTAATTAATGAAATATACAATCAATAAACAAACAAGCGACTGAATAGAAACCCTTCTTAGTGCCTGAGAAAAGATTAATACATATCACTGTCAGGTGCAGAAGTCGTGGCCTAATGGTTAGAGAGTCGGACTCGTAACCCAAAGGTTGCGAGTTTGAGTCTCCGGTCCGGCAGGGATTGTAGGTGGGGGGAGTGAATGTACAGCGCTCTCTTCCACCTTCAATACCACGACTGAGGTGCCCTTGAGCAAGACACCGAAGCCCCAACTGCTCCCCGGGCGCCGCAGCAAAAAATGGCTGCCCACTGCTCCGGGTGTGTGTTCACGGTGTGTGTGTGTTCACTGCTGTGTGTGTGCACTTTGGATGGGATAAATGCAGAGCACTAATTCCGAGTATGGGTCACCATACTTGGCCACATGTCACGTCACTTCCAAATATAACATTGTTATGATGTACAGTCATATAACTTGACTGTTCTGTGTCCAAAAAAAGCTTTTTAGGCTTGTTTAAAAATTTTAAACAAATAGCTTTAACAGTTATAAGCTTAGGGGGGTTATTGAAATCACTAACCCTTGGAATGAACAATAAACATTTGCATTATATTACCTTCCTGTAAAACTCATAAACTAAAATAAAAAAAAATAATAAAAAAAACATATTGATTGACATTCTTTCCATTGTCTTTAAAGACAACATGACAGTGTGTAAGTCTTGTTTAAAGAATGCAAATCACAGTCAGCATGAAAAACAACAACCCATAAACACCATCATACCAAATGCCTTACTAACACCAAAGGCGTCATAAAAGATTCCATGCTTAAACCTTCTCACACCCAATTTATATATATATATATATGGTTCACATGTGGCTGTTGTCAAAAAATAATGACCAGTTTTGTTCTTGTAATCGTCAATGAAAAATTATGCCAATACAGTATGAACTCTTTTTTAAATTTCTATTTTTTAAAAGTTCTTGCACAGGAAACTTAAAAAAAAACAACTTTAAATGTCTTAGGTTTAGGGTGTTAATTTGTCTGCGCAATTCAGGCAGTATCAGGCCAATATAACCTTTATTAGTGAACACCCCACATGGTCTCAGATCCTCCTAAAAGTTTGGTGAGGTGGCCTGAGTACGGTTTGTTTGTAAGTCCTTTTGTAGTTCCATTGATTCACGTGATGTCCTCTTTTAAGTCCACTAACACTGTGAACACCAAAAGCACTGAGGCAGCTGGTTCTCTTTTTCATTCAAACTGGGTTTGTATAGTATTTTATATGTATGTATATATATATATATATATATATATATATATATATATACTGCACTGTGTCTGAAACATGCCTTATTAATTCATGAAATACTCCATGGAATTAGTGGTGGAGCTTTCGCAAGGTTATATACTTTATATGTACTTCTCAGAAATGTGCTTTATGTACTTCTCAGAAATATACTTAAAATGACATTCAGATTCCAGATTTTCAAATAGTTGTATCTCGATCAAATATTGTCCTATCCTAACAAACCATACATCAATGGAAAGCTTATTTATTCAGCTTTCAGATTATGTATAAATCTAAATTTCGAAAAATTGACCCTTATGACTGGTTTTGTGGTCCAGGGTCACATATATTTGAGCTACGGCAATCCATGTTTTCATTGTTATGCGGTAGAGGGCGCTATTACACACCTTCTGTACAGAATTTCCAAAACACAAGCGAAGAAAAAACAAAAAAACAGATTAAACAGATTTAAAATGTCGACCCATGAAGAGGTAGGGCCTAATAATGACTGTCAAGCTTTGGGGTGTTGATCGACTTTATCTACGTTTTGATTATCATTCTGAATCCAATTCATAGTCTATTTTTCAGCTTTTTGTTCAAAATGTTTCTTTCTTTCTTTCTTTATTTTTTTATGAAACTTACCCACATTCAAGTGTTTATAAAAAAGAATGCATGAAGCTAGAATAAAATGTTTTTGTTTACAAGCAGATACCCTGTTCTTTTGATGTTTTGTATGTTCAGATATTCATGTAACAAAATATATACAAATTAATACCTAAATAGGGACATAGTAGTATACTTAAAGTATGATGTAAAGTTCACTTAAAGAAAACTTACGAGTATACTTGCAGTATAAAACTACTAAACTAGCAGTTTACTGAGACTATACTTCAAAGTGTACTAAAAATGCTACTACAAGTATTTAATTAGTAAACTATCAGTATACCTATAAGTTCACTTTTAGTATAGTTGCACTACAAGCTAAAAATATTGATGTAAACTAGTTGTGTACTCAAAGTTTACAACTGTTATACTTAAAGTATACTTAAAAGTATACATTTATATACTAGAAAGTGGGCCAATTTAGTCCCAAGGAGTATTGAAATAGTGCACTTACAAGTATACTACTGTAACGAAGCGTCACTCGAAGTGGGATCCATAAGCAGGCTTTTATTTATAATCGTGGTCAAACAGGCAATGGTCACACACCAGCAAACACAGTGACGGGGCAAACACAATCGTTGTCAGTAAACAGGCTAAAAGCCGGGGCAGGCGGCAATGAATCACAACTCAGAGACAAGGCGGATAATCCAAAAGGCAGGTAGCAGAGTATCATAAACGAGGTACAGACAGGGTCACAACAGGCAGGCAAAACAGAGAAAAACGCTCAGAAATGTAAACCGCAGTAAAACAAGACTTCGCAATGAGCTGGAAGGAACAGACTGTTTATATAGGCCAGCTGATGGGCTACAGCTGGGCTAGGTGATCAGTGCCAGATACGGGGCTGATGGGAAATGTAGTGTGAGAGTGTAAGAGTCAATATTCGGGTGAGGGAGCCCTCTGATGGTCGGAAGAGGGAATCACGGAGTTCGACTCTGTGACAACTACTAGTACACTGATATTTGTATACTTACTACATAAAGTATACTTAAAAATATACTTGAACTTTACTTAAGTATACTTAATAAAATAAACTTGAAGTATACTACTTTTTGGTAAGGGAAATGCTGTTTGTACCTGCAAGACACCACCAAACTGTTTCCCTCACATTAAATGCCATTTAGTTTTTACCACCTACTAAAGATGAACAATGACACTTTTGAACAATGAGATTTTCATAGTGATGTCATGAAGAGCCATTTTTAGTTCCACAAAGAACCTTTCACTGATTAGTTCTAATAATATTTTTTTTCTACATGTGAAGAACATAAAACCTTTTTCAACTATAAAGAATATTTTGTGGAATGGAAAGATTCCACGGATGTTAAATGTTCTTCATGGAATCATCACAATGCCAAGAACCTTTATTTCTAAAAGTGTAGAAGTCTTTAGAAGAAAAGCATGGTAGATAATTCATAACTTAAAACCACTCAAAGTGAAACGGACACTGCACTAACAATGGAAAACAAAATGAAGCAAAATCACAGGTAAACAAATCACTTAAAAACATCATCTGTCACTATAGAAATGTCAATTGATAAGAATAGCAAATGTGTTTCATAAACCATGGATTAATCTGTTCCACGTTTGACTGTAATATAGTTACTCCTCAACATACATATGACTCTTTGTACCTAGTGCACTCTATCTACTGCATGCTAAACCACGCCACTCTTCCTTTGTGATCGCCAGTATTATATTTCCCACAGATCTGACGTACATCCTGAATTTTGGATTCATTTAATGTTTTATTTATACATAGAATTGTAGTATTTCTCTTAAATGTAGTTTAATTAACTTGATTCTGCATGTACAGATATGTCTGCACTCATACTTTTAGCATCACTTCTTATCATTCGCATATTATTTTTCTGGTTGATTGTGGTTGTATTATATGTGAGATTTCTAAAAGCTCCAAATAGACCATTTTCAACACTTTATCAAAAAGTAACTGGAGGATACAATACAGACTAAATTAGATTAAAGATCAGTCACCATTGTTAATAAAATTATTAACAATGACGATTAAAGTTGACTCATTGAAAAAAAGGTTACTCACGGCAAGTAGAATCAGGAATAAAGTGCTCTTCGTCATTCTGCTGCGCTCCTGTTTGCAAGCGCTCTCCAAATGCACCTGTGGCTATCACCTTAACTGGGATTACATGTAAAACAAGACTGCATCACACACCTTTTTGTGCATCGATGTGGACGTGTGTGTTTGTGTGTGGGAATACAATGAGTCATCTATCAACACAAAAACCCTTTAGGGCAGCAGCCTGGGTGTGGCTACTCCGCAGCAAACAGCGAGTGAGCTTTCACCGCAGTTTTCTCTTCAGCTAAAAGAAGACAAACTGGCAGCTCAGCTTGCCATCTGTCAAGTGAAAATGAGCACTTTTGGCTGCTACCTATATGCAAACGACGCTCACTACAAGTCTGTTTCAAGCCTGGGCCTGTATTTACTAACACATTTATCTGAGAAGGACGTGAACTATGTCTCAAGGCGCATGTAGCACAAGAGTGTGTTAGAATGTGAAAAGTGGTCTGAAAATGGGCCTATTTCTTTTACATTTTCCTAGTAACCACCCACAACACCCTAACACACAGCAATGCTCTGGCAATCACCATCAACACCACTGTGGTGAGCTTGCATTTCACATTTCTTTTTTGTTTTTATATATGCTACTTCAGTTTTTTTTTTTGTTGTTGTAGGAATCCTCAACATAGGCTGAGTGGAAATGTGGGTTACACTTTATTTTGATAGTCCACTTTAGACATTCTACTAACTATAAGTAACTTTGTAACTACATGTCAACTACATGTCAACTAATTCTCATTAATTTGCATCTACATGTCTACTAACTCTCAGAGTAGACCGTTCGGGTAGGTTTAGGGTTAGTAGAATGTTGACAAAGAAAGTGTTAGAAGATATTAAGCAGACAGTCTACTAATACTCTACTAACTGCTAGTTGACATGTAGTTGCAAAGTTACTTACTGTTAACAGAATGTCTAAAGTGGACTATCGAAATAAAGTGTTACCGAAATGTGTTTTCATGTTTTTATCGCAGCTTTATCTTTATTATGTCATTGTATGTTGTTAATTTTTCAGGGTATTTTAAGTGAGCCACTACATGAAAAGTATTTTGTAAAAACCCAATAGTTTAATCAAAAGTGAAAATTTGCTGAAAACGTACTCCTCCTCATCAATGACGTAGATGAGTTTGATTCTTCATCAGAATAGATTTGTAGAAATGTAGCATTCCGTCACTGTCTCAGCAAAGGATGCTCTGCAGTGAATGGGTGCCGTCAGAATGAGAGTCCAAACAGATGATAAAAACATCACAATAATCAACCCACACTACTCCAGTCCATCAGTTAACATTTTATGAAGTGAAAAGCTGCTGTTTAAAAGAAAGAAATCCAACGTTAAGACATTTTTTACTGCAAACTGTTGTTTCCAGCTAATATACAAGTCGATACAAATCGAGAATATTGCTTTCTTTAGTGAAAAAGTCTGAACAGGAGATGGTCTCGTATTTTGGCCAGAAACTACCGTTTAAAAGATTTATTTTTTCCAAACATGTCTTCTCAAACATTAACTGATGGACTGGAGTGGTGTGGATTACTTGTGGATTATTGTGATGTTTTTATCAGCTGTTTGGACTCTCATTCTGACGGCACCCATTCACTGCAGAGCATCCTTTACTGAGACAGTGACGGAATGCTACATTTCTCCACATCTGATGAATAAACAAACTTATCTGCATCTTGGATGAGTCATTTTTCAACAAATTTTCTTTTTGGGGGAACTATTGCTTTAAAATAAAAATAAAAAATAGAGAGTAAAATGTTACTCTGCAGTTAGAAGTGTTCATGTCTATAGTATAAGACAGTAGTTCTCAACCAGGGGACCTCAGTAAACTTTTAAGAGGGCTTCAAGTTCACTTAAAAAGATTTAAAACAAAGACAAGCAATAAAATAAGCTAAAACAAGTAAAACTTATTTTAATTCACCCCCTCAGTTTCCCCCCTTTTAAATAATTATAAAAGTGCGATTTCTAATTCTAAAAAAAGTCTAAATAAAATCCTATAACTCCATGAACATTTCATACATTTTATTAATACTTATTTTTATGATCATTTTTCTAGTTATGCCAAGCTCTAAAATATATTATAAGTATTATAAGTAAAATTTCATTCCAATAAATCACAAACAAGTGGAAAAGGGTCTTCAAATATTGTTGTGGACACAGAATAGCCTTGGAGACAAAAGGGGTTGGGGGAAAAAAATATGCCTGTGTTTTCTGATCACATGGGTTTAATTGTTTTATATTTAGATTGTTTACAGGCTAGATATTTGTCAGTTAACTGCCTCATACCAGAAAAAAATTCACATGCGCCTTATCTGCGGTACTATAGTAATTATCTGTGTGCACACCTCAGCACTGACAAAAGATAATGAGCATGGCTATTAAAAACTTGATTTGTATGGTTAGTACATACAGACAATGTGACACGTGTGTATTTTCTGTGAGAACCTTACCGGACGCTTTTGAGAAAGTAATGTACTCTTCTGAACTACATCTACTACCTGAACATGTAAAACAGCACTTTTAATTCATCTCACCATTCCAATACTGTGGGGAAATAATTCTGAAAATATTAGAAAAAATACGCAAATATTATGTTATTGTATATTTAGAATACATAAAATTCTAGTTATGAAAATAGCCATATCAAGTAAAAGAGTAGGCAATTGTATTCCAAAAATCCACAGAATGTTATTAATCACAAACATATAATTTGAGATGTGATGGGTATAGCCCCAATTAAACACACCTGATCACTAGAAACTTCCAGCTAAGTGTGCTTGGGGCAAGTTGGAGCTCAACTCTTCAGGATGTTGGCCCTCCAGGAGCAGGATTGGCTACTCGGCTTTAGATGATGTGAGTCACGGTGTTTAACAGAGTAACATCCTCAGGCATTGCTTTTCTCCATATTACCTAATAACTCATCGACTTTTGCACTATTTAAAATGCTGCTAAAACTCTTACTCAGTTTAATTAAAAATGTATTTATAGCCAAATCATTGCAAAGCAGCTTTCCTTATGAATCCCACAGCGAACCAGCCAAAGACAACAGTGGAAAAACTCATAACCTGAAATGTTAAAGTAGATAGGAAGAAACATTGGGAGGAGTACATCTCATCAGTCTGGCATCTCTACCGATTAAAGGTACATGTATTATTGTAATTATAATACTAATTAATTTGCCAGTCAAAATATGTAATGAATAACTATGGCATTCTGGAATATTTTGGTAAGATAGGATCAGTGACGGAGCCAGAGGGGAGTCCAGGGTGGCACACTGTTAATTTATAAATGTTCAATAATAAGAGAATATTAACCTTGGTTGCAAGATACAGAAGAATAAGTTCAAAGTTGATCGCACATTGCACGAGAAGCACATAATATTTGTCTCGCATCATTGTTAATGTTCAATGACTTGAACCTCGGCTGGAAAAGTGTGTATAGACATTTTTCAGTAATACATTTGTCTTTCTGTGGACTGAATAAAGTCTATGCTTCATTTAGAGAGATATATGTTTTTACAGCAACACTCATTGACTCCCAGCAAACTTTTTGCCTGTAAGGTGATTAGATTCGGTGATTAGATGTTGGACTTTTGCCTTGAACGTGATAACATGGCACTTTTTTGTAGGCAGGGATTGTAGGTGGGGGGAGTGAATGTACAGCGCTCTCTCCCACCTTCAATACCACGACTGAGGTGCCCTTGAGCAAGGCACCGAACCCCCAACTGCTCCCCGGGCGCCGCAGCAAAAATGGTTGCCCACTGCTCCGGGTGTGTGTTCACTGCTGTGTGTGTGCACTTTGGATGGGATAAATGCAGAGCACTAATTCCGAGTATGGGTCACCATACTTGGCCACATGTCACGTCACTTCACTTCACTTTTGATACAGTGCGCATCATATTTGAAGTAAGTGGTTTACTATTGGGTTTAGGTTTCCTGAGCAACTTCTTCCAAAGTTGAGTAGCTATATAAATTAACATTAGATATTTTGCTTCATTACAGTTAATCAATCAGTAAAGGTGCTTCTGAAATTAGTGCTCTAGCCTTAATAATCTATTTTGGCATTTATTATTTTTGTCCCATCTATAGCTATGATTATTATTACATGTCAAGCATTGCAATTTCGAGAGTGAATCTCGCATTTATATGTGGATTGATTTGCAGCGTGCATGTGGCCACAGGTCCTCTTAGCAGCATGAAAAACAATTTTAATTCATTCAAATTATGCCTGTATAATTTAGCCTAGAAAGTGCACCAAGACCGCTCCCTTTATAACCACTAAAATCTGTCACTTTAGTGATCTACACAATACACAACACAATGAGTATCTTACATCCGGTCTACACTTTGTTTTAATGACGAGCATGCAAAACTCCACACTGAACAAAAGCCATATTGAGTGGATTCTGACTTAAACACCTCTGATTGGCCATTGCATTCAAGAAATCAACAGGTATGTCTGTAATTGACTTTCTCTCCACTCTCGGAGACGGACGCCTCCAAACTTATCCTTTCCAATCATCCTACCACTTGTACACTTGATCCTATCCCCACTCACCTCCTTCAGGCCATTTCTTCTTCAGTCATACCGTCGCTTACTCACATTATCAACACCTCTCTTCACACTGGTACATTTCCCACAGCATTTAAGCAGGCTAGGGTAACCCCACTGCTTAAAAAACCCTCTCTAAATCAAGCACTTTTAGAAAACTACAGACCGGTATCCCTTCTTCCATTCATTGCAAAGACACTTGAGCGAGTTGTGTTCAACCAACTCTCTATGTTTCTTGCACAGAACAACCTCCTGAACAGCAACCAATCTGGCTTCAAAAGCGGCCACTCAACTGAGACTGCCCTGCTCTCGGTTACTGAAGCCCTGAGACTGGCAAGAGCAGCTTCCAAATCCTCAGTACTCATCTTGCTGGATCTGTCTGCTGCTTTTGACACAGTTAACCACCAGATTCTCCTGTCAACCCTCAGAAAGATGGGCACCTCAGGAACCGCACTCCTGTGGTTCAAGTCCTACCTCTCAGGTACGTCCTTCAGGGTGTCTTGGAGGGGTGAGGTTTCTAAGTCACAACTTCTTGCTACTGGGGTTCCTCAAGGCTCAGTACAGGGCCATAGATGGGGTTTGCGGGGCTCCGGTGCAGGTTGTACCAGTGGGCCCCGTTTGAAATTGTGTAAATAGCACAAATAAACAAATAAATCCATGTTTAAGTTTTTTCCAGTTTGTAGGTGTCCAGGTACAGAAACTGAATAATCAAATGTAAATAGCATTGCATAGTCTTCACTGTATAAATTAAATACACATTAATTCTTGTTAAAACTACAAAGTAATTCAGTAAAGAGCAGTGAGTGATTTTCTCCTATTTAATTTCTTGGATTAACATTAAGGACACAGACAGCAGCTAGTAAATTAGGCGCAGTCACTTTAAGAGATAATACATCCAATATAATGATACACATTCCATTTCTTTCTCAACTGTTTACTTACACTTAAGACATAACCCACCATTTTTTCGAGGATACTCGCAAAGACAGGTATTGTGACAATTTTGTATGTATTTGTCGTTTCAAGAGCAAGAAGAGACAAAACTCAATTCGGTGTTTAAGGGCTGTAGACGCTGCTCTCTGCATGCACACTGTATGCACAAAATAGCGCGCGGGTGCTGAATTAACCTTTTCATGTCTTTTTGTGCTTGTATGTTTAAACTGGCGAGGTGTATTTGTTCGTTCAGGCACGGGAGGAAGCGAAGAAGAGCTCGGTTTGGTGTTTGCGCGGCTCTCCGTGTGCGCACCGAACTCGGCGCGCGAACACTCAGTTGAGTTTTTGCACGTCTTGTGTTTGAATGCTTTAAACTGTTTTGAATGTTTAAATTGGTAAGGCTTAAAACACTTGCAATTGATAAGCTTTCGTGACAACGCGCAGGCCGTCTTTTTATGCTGGCCTCGGGCAGTCGGTTGAAATCACCAGGGCCCCCCCTCTCTCCGCGCAGCTTCGCTAAAGACATGAGCCTCGCCTATTTTTGAAGGTAAGAGTGTGCGCTCGAATATGCTCTAGAACCACTCTCGCAATACTTTGATGTCATACACCGATCAGTCTGCGCAGCGCTGCTTCAAGTCGAACACATTTATTGGGTTTGTGGTGTTGTTGTTATATATCCGCCATACGTCATTGCGTCGCTATATCACTGATATCACGATATGACACTTTTTTTTCGGTATTATCGTGGATGGTATGATATGGCACACCCCTA
>NW_015647486.1:936943-937879 GCF_001515625.1 Sinocyclocheilus rhinocerous
AATATAATGATACACATTCCATTTCTTTCTCAACTGTTTACTTTCACTTAAGACATAACCGACCATTTTTTCGAGGATACTCGCAAAGACAGGTATTGTGACAATTTTGTATGTATTTGTCGTTTCAAGAGCAAGAAGAGACAAAACTCAATTCGGTGTTTAAGGGCTGTAGACGCGGCTCTCTGCATGCACAGTGTACGCACAGAAGAGCGCGTGTGCTGAATTAAGCTTTTCATGTCTTTTTGTGCTTGTATGTTTAAACTGGCGAGGTGTATTTGTTCGTTCAGGCACGGGAGGAAGCGAAGAAGAGTTCGGTTTGGTGTTTGCTTTCTGTGTGCGCACCGAACTCGGCGCGCGAACTCTCAGTTGAGTTTTTCCACGTCTTGTGTTTGAATGCTTTAAACTGTTTTGAATGTTTAAATTGGTAAGGCTTAAAACACTTGCAATTGATAAGCTTTCGTGACAACGCGCAGGCCGTCTTTTTATGCTGGCCTCGGGCAGTCGGTTGAAATCACCAGGGCCCCCCCTCTCTCCGCGCAGCTTCGCTAAAGACATGAGCCTCGCCTATTTTTGAAGGTAAGAGTGTGCGCTCGAATATGCTCTAGAACCACTCTCGCAATACTTTGATGTCATACACAGATCAGTCTGCGCATCGCTGTTTCAAGTTGAACACACCTATTGGGTTTGTGGTGTTGTTGTTGTGCGCGCTAGGGAACATATATTCGCCATACGTCATCGCGTCGCTATATCATTGATATCGCGATATGACACTTTTTTATCATGTAAAAATTTATACCGGTATTATCGTGGACGGTATGATATGGCACACCCCTACTTGGCGGGCCTCCCCGCATGTACTATCAAGCCTCTGCAACTGATCCAGAATGCAGCAGCGAGAGTGGTCTTCAATGAGCCAAAAAAAGCTCACGTTACTCC
>NW_015647486.1:938304-939406 GCF_001515625.1 Sinocyclocheilus rhinocerous
ATTAATTCTTGTTAAAACTACAAAGTAATTCAGTAAAGAGCAGTGAGTGATTTTCTCCTATTTAATTTCTTGGATTAACATTAAGGACACAGACAGCAGCTAGTAAATTAGGCGCAGTCACTTTAAGAGATAATACATCCAATATAATGATACACATTCCATTTCTTTCTCAACTGTTTACTTACACTTAAGACATAACCCACCATTTTTTCGAGGATACTCGCAAAGACAGGTATTGTGACAATTTTGTATGTATTTGTCGTTTCAAGAGCAAGAAGAGACAAAACTCAATTCGGTGTTTAAGGGCTGTAGACGCTGCTCTCTGCATGCACACTGTATGCACAAAATAGCGCGCGGGTGCTGAATTAACCTTTTCATGTCTTTTTGTGCTTGTATGTTTAAACTGGCGAGGTGTATTTGTTCGTTCAGGCACGGGAGGAAGCGAAGAAGAGTTCGGTTTGGTGTTTGCTTTCTGTGTGCGCACCGAACTCGGCGCGCGAACTCTCAGTTGAGTTTTTCCACGTCTTGTGTTTGAATGCTTTAATAATAATAATATGTTTAAATTGGTAAGGCTTAAAACACTTGCAATTGATAAGCTTTCGTGACAACGCGCAGGCCGTCTTTTTATGCTGGCCTCGGGCAGTCGGTTGAAATCACCAGGGCCCCCCCTCTCTCCGCGCAGCTTCGCTAAAGACATGAGCCTCGCCTATTTTTGAAGGTAAGAGTGTGCGCTCGAATATGCTCTAGAACCACTCACAGACCTTTTCCTGGACTGTGCCCAGCTGGTGGAATGACCTCCCGATCTCAATTCGAACAGCTGAGTCTTTAGCCATTTTCAAAAAACATCTAAAGACACATTTTTTTCGCCAGCACCTGACCAACTAATACTAGCATTTACCTATTCTATTCTGTTCTGTTCTATTCCATTCTATTATAAAAAATAAAAAAAAACTCTAGCTACATGTACTGTGCTAGACTAACTGAGACTTGTCATGGCACTTGTATACTGTTGTTGTTCTCTCTTTGGTCTGATTGTTTCTATTGTTCTCATTTGTAAGTCGCTTTGGATAAAAGCGTCTGCTCAATGATTAAATGTAAATGT
>NW_015647486.1:939693-939988 GCF_001515625.1 Sinocyclocheilus rhinocerous
ACTGGCGCTGCACCAATATACCTAAACTCGCTAGTTCAAACTTATGTGCCCTCCAGAAGCTTGCGTTCTGCAAGTGAACGGATCATTGTGGTGCCATCCCAAAGAGGCTCAAAATCACTCTCACAGACCTTTTCCTGGACTGTGCCCAGCTGGTGGAATGACCTCCCGATCTCAATTCGAACAGCTGAGTCTTTAGCCATTTTCAAAAAACATTTAAAGACACCTCTTTTTCGCCAGCACCTGACCAACTAATACTAGCACTTACCTATTCTATTCTGTTCTGTTCTATTCCATT
>NW_015647486.1:939998-950396 GCF_001515625.1 Sinocyclocheilus rhinocerous
AGTCGCTTTGGATAAAAGCGTCTGCTAAATGATTAAATGTAAATTGGCTACATTGATCAACACTGCAAAAACACGTTGTAGATACCTCTGTACAGAAACCTCTGATGCTCTCCAGAGTGCTAACACAAATACAGTACACACTATAGAGCGTATGCTGAATCTGTTTCGCCTAAGCTAATGGTGCTTTTCGGTCATGTTTCGATTGAACGTGCTCCACGCATGCGAGCATGACAAAACTTTTTTTTTATGTTACTAGTTGCTATATCAACCATATAAATAGAAAAAAAAATTACCAAAACGCAAAAAACAAAAAAAAACCTTTGAAAGATATCACTTAACCATAGCAAAGGTAAATTTCTTACTGGAGTTAAATTTTATTCTTAGTTTTTAGTAGTTCTTAATTTGAAATTGTTCCAATCTGTTATTTAGCAGATCAGATCACAGGTGTTACAACATGCCCAGCTATCAGAGCTGTTATTCCATGGAGTTTTATGAATTATGAAATAACTTTTATGAATTCTGTTGGGAAACCATGAGACAGAGGTGAATAAAGACTGCGAGAAAGAACTTCAATAATCAGAAATTATTATTTCAAGAAATTTTCAGCATTCTTACTGGCTCTTGTTCTGCGAGAGCTGTGTTTTTCTTAGTGTCTCTAAATGTGTTTCTTCATTTATTTGCTCACATTGTTTTGAACTATGCCGTACAGTTGTGTTTGGTCATGTTATAATGTGACCCGTGTTATAATGTAACCCTCACATGTTACAACCTGCTACAACGTGTCCATATGGGGCATGTTGTCACATTTCACTTCCATTCTTTCAGGGTAAATAAAAAAAGTGTATACAAACAAGACCACATATTTATACTAGACATGTGAAATTAATGTGTTAAAAACAAATAAATTCTCTAAACCCCAAATTAATTTACATACAAAAAATGAGAGAACGCTAAAGGATGTGCCGAAGAAAAGATGATATTTTAAAGAATGTTGGTAAGAAAACAGTTGCTGGTAGCTATTGACTTTCCTAGTAGGGTTGCAGAGGGGTGGAAAATTTCTGGAAATTTTCCAAAAATCCCTGGAATATTCCAACAAATCCTGGAAAGTTTCCAAAATTTCTGGAATGTTTCTGAAATTTACTGGAAAATTTCCACCTTTTTGCAACCCTGTTCCCTAGTAAGGAAAAAAGTATATAATGGAAGTCAATGGCTACCAGCAAATGTTTGAATAAGTCTATACAGTGTATACATATGGAAATTGTACTGTAAGTGACTTAATGGCCCACCTTCCCTAAAGAACTAAGAGATCATTGTTGAGCAGCAGCAACTTTTGTTGCTGCCGTGTGTTTTGAGTTTGAGCTCCATCAAGTTAATTATTTATTGTCTATTTTTTATCTTAAAATCAATTTTATACACCATAATTTTCGTTTCTATAACGTGTGAATATATCCCCTATCGTATGCTACAACAAAAACAATCAGAGCGCCTTGTTATAACTAGTTCTATTTTGATTGATTGAGTCCGCTATTAGCATATAGCCCGTTAGCATCGCCAGCGTGGTTGCCGCTAATCTCGCTTACATTACTAATACACTATTCACTGTTACTTGCTTTAATGGCGGATGTGTGTCTACCTTTGAGTGCAGGTGAGGACACGTTCAGTGTTTAAGTTGTATTTACAACACTGTTCCAGAACAGTTCAACCCAAATATTCAGATGTGTCCAACAACATGCCTGTTAGATCCTGTGCCCACTAAATTACTGAAAGAGTTGTTACCTGTAGCAGAAGAACCGCTTCTCAATATTATTAACTCGTCGTTGTCTTTAGGTCACGTCCCAAAACCATTCAAGCTGGCGGTTATTAAGCCTCTTATTAAGAAACCACAACTAGATCCTAGTGAACTGGTAAATTACAGACCCATCTCAAGTATTCCTTTTATGTCTAAAATTTTAGAAAAAGTCATGTCTGCTCAATTGTGCTCCTTCCTGCAAAAAAATGATCTCTATGAAGAATTGCAGTCAGGTTTCAGGCCCCACCATAACACAGAAACTGCACTTGTGTCTGGAGCACAAACAGTGTGAGTGGGAATATTGTGCCAAAGCTTAATGCTGAGGATTAGGGCTCTGTTCTTTTCATATCCCCATAAAAGAGCAAAGCTTGCCTTAGCAAACACCACAAATTTAAAACACAAATCCCTAAATAACACTACCAACTGAATAAATAAACAGCCTGACAATGATAGATGTATACCAGGATAAATGGATGAGTCTTCTGTCTTGACAGAAACAGGGAAATCCCATCAGGAAGGCTATTTCAAAGATTACGAGCCAGAAAAATACTTTGGCTCCCTCTTGATACTGAAGGACTTGACCATTAAAGGAATGAAAAATTACAGTTCTGTCATTATTTACTCACCCTCATGGCATTACAAACCTCTGTAGGGCTTTCTTTCTTCTAAAGAAGGTATTTTGAAAAATACAATGAAAGTCAATGGGGTCCAATGTTGTTTGGACTGAATCTTCTTTGAAGAGTCCAAAGTGCACTACATTGTAGACCAAAGTGCAGTAGGCTACAATAAAAACAGACGAAACATACCAAACAAACTTGAAATTAACGAGTTAGGCCTATATGTTCCTTTATTAAGGTCTTTATAACTGATATGGAACTAAACACTTGAACCATTTTCTGTCACTTGATGTTCATAACAAGCCTGCCTTTACACGCACAGCACCAGGCTGCTCGACAACATCTTACATGACCTTTATTCTGAATACACACTTACAAACAATGCCCTAACCAAACGTTACCATAGCTTAGCAGTCTCCTGTAACTGCAGCGTCATTCAAGACGAATATGAATTATACAAACTGTCACTCCCTGGAAGGAGGAAGAAACCTTGACTTTTGCCTTCTTGGTGATATTTCAAGTATTTTTCACTCTGAAAACCATGACTTTAGCATATACTTTAGCACATTTTTATATAATGTAGGTTAACATACTTTAAAATATATAAGAACCACCTTAATTTAATGTTTTTGTATTATATATTTAATATATTTACTTGCGTTTAATAATTAAATTAAAATGTTTTACAGTTTAAATTCATTTGAAATGTAATTAGCTAAGTGTTTTGTTTGCCTATTTAAGCAGGATGTAAGTACATATTTATATATAATTTCATAATTATTCTGTATTTGAAATATGATCAAAGACAGTACTATAATGTATTGACGAGCATTTATGGCGAAGTAAAATAGAACTTAGTTAAATTTGGCTACATTGATCCAAAGGCCAAAATATTTTATTTAATTTTCCAAATGAATCGCTTCCAAATTTAGTGTCACCGGCCACCACAATTTCCAGTGAAGGGCATAAATGGAAATTGTGAAAAAAATGAAGCACAGAATGTAATGAGGAAGTGTTACATGGCAGGCCAAATCAATATTGATACAACTGATACGATTTGAACTTCACAATAAAGGTTTTTTAGAGCTTCTGGAATTTATTAGGCAATTCTAACATGTTATTTTTAATAGGATATACAGTAATATATGAAAACATAAAACTGTTGTTTATTATAGTTAATATGTGTAATTATGTACTCTCTCTCTCTCTCTCTCTCTCTCGATCTCTCTCTCTCTCAATATATACGTATATATATTAATTCCTTATAATAAAAAAGTCAGACAGGTGTTTTAGTTTTTTTTTTTTAAGAACATTGTTAGCATACAGTATTTCAGACATGGCTAACATGTTTTACCATGTTGCTAGCATTAATTAGTATCTTGCTAGCTTATTTCTAACATGTTTAACACACTGCTCGCCTAAATTAACACTATGTTAAAGAATGTTGCTTGTATACTTTAACATGTTTTTAGCATGAATCAGCATGTTTCTGACATGTTTAGTATGTTGTCAGAACATTTATCATATTGCTAACATGAATCCTCATGTTTCTAACATGTTTTAATATGTTGCTAGTAGTTTGTGTAGGTTTGATTATAGTACATTGCTAGCATGAATTAGCATGCTGCTAACATGTTTCTAGAGAGAGAGAGGGAGAGAGAGCAGATGAGAGAGCAGCCCTAGCTTTGCTTTGTCCCGTCCGAGCCTTGAGATGCTACGTAGACCGGACACAAAGCTTCAGGACCTCAGACCAGCTCTTTGTCTGTCATGGAGGCCAGCAGAAGGGGAATGCTGTCTCTAAGCGGAGGATGGCCCACTAGATATTGGATGCCATCACCTTGGCTTATCAGGCACAGGGTGTGCCCTGCCCGTTCAGGTTGCGAGCCCACTCTTCTAGAAGTGTTGCATCCTCCTGGGCGCTGGGTCATGGTGCCTCACTGACAGATATTTGTAGAGCTGCGGGCTGGGCGACCCCCAACACGTTCACTAGATTCTATAGCCTTCGTGTGGAGCCGGAATCCTCCTGTGTTCTCACTTCAAACGGGTAGAAGCACTGAGAGGCCCCGGTTTAGTGTCGGCTTGCTAAAACCGCTCCAGAGAGTCCGTACTGTAGACCCTGTCGAGCTCCTCCATCCCCTCGGCAGCCAGAACGTCATGTCCCGTCGCCACGGCTGCTATACCACCGCTGAGTGGCCTGGTCACCGGCTTGGCTCCTCATCGAAAACCTGGTATGCGTTGCACCGGCTTAGTTTACACTCAAAGTGGATTGGTCTCTCTAAGCAAGATCCCAATTTGTCGGTCACCGACATGACGTCTCCGTTCCCTCCTTCAGGGAACGAGGGTTACATACGTAACCGAGACATTACTACAGGTTTTGGTTACTACAGTCTTCACAGTTTCAGACTAAAAGAGAAAAACAGGCTTGTTAAAATTTGTATTTAATATTAGTTATTATTAAAGAAAAGGTAACGTTTGTCTTAAAGTCTTGTGATGATCAAAGGGGTTACCACACTTGATCCTGAAGGGCCGATGTCCTGCAGAGTTTAACTCCAACTTGCCTCAACACACCTGCAGGGAAGTTTCAAGTATACCTAAGAGCTTGTGTAACACTTGTGTGATACAGTAATAAGTTTACCTCACAGGGCCCTCAGAAGATTTAGGTTACGCAGGAGGCAGAAAACACAGACACCGGAACTTAGAAAAATGGGATTTATATATGCATATATGTTGAGGGAAAAAAAAAAATAATACAATGTACTAAAATAGAACAACTAAACAAAAATGAATAGCGATATCAAAATCTTGAATAATTCAACCCTTCAAAAACAGAATATTGAGAACAAAAAGAAAGAAGGTTAATCGCTCTCAGATAATACAAAATAAATTTCAATTAATGTTTAGAATTTCCCCTCCTAAACACCAGTTTTTGTCTTATTTCACCAGAATTATATTGGTGTTGTTCTACACACTTAATCGTTAATTGGATATTCTCAATTTGTACGTTTTTACTGAGTGGGTAGTGCTACGACAACAGTGACTGGTCTTCTTGTTGCGAGCCCCGGCCTACACCAAAAAGGGGTGCAGGAGGCTCACACAGGACACTGGAAGGGGCAGCATCCATGGCGCTTTGGTAGGGATCCCAATTCGTCGGTCACCGACGTGATGTCGAGAGTGACCGACTGAAAGGGAACGTCTCTGTTACGTATGTAACCCTTGTTCCCTGAAGGAGGGAACGGAGACGTCATGTCCCGTCGCCACGGCTGCTATACCACCGCTGAGTGGCCTGGTCACCGGCTTGGCTCCTCATCGAAAACCTGGTATGCGTTGCACCGGCTTAGTTTACACTCAAAGTGGATTGGTCTCTCTAAGCAAGATCCCAATTTGTCGGTCACCGACATGACGTCTCCGTTCCCTCCTTCAGGGAACGAGGGTTACATACGTAACCGAGACATTACTACAGGTTTTGGTTACTACAGTCTTCACAGTTTCAGACTAAAAGAGAAAAACAGGCTTGTTAAAATTTGTATTTAATATTAGTTATTATTAAAGAAAAGGTAACGTTTGTCTTAAAGTCTTGTGATGATCAAAGGGGTTACCACACTTGATCCTGAAGGGCCGATGTCCTGCAGAGTTTAACTCCAACTTGCCTCAACACACCTGCAGGGAAGTTTCAAGTATACCTAAGAGCTTGTGTAACACTTGTGTGATACAGTAATAAGTTTACCTCACAGGGCCCTCAGAAGATTTAGGTTACGCAGGAGGCAGAAAACACAGACACCGGAACTTAGAAAAATGGGATTTATATATGCATATATGTTGAGGGAAAAAAAAAAATAATACAATGTACTAAAATAGAACAACTAAACAAAAATGAATAGCGATATCAAAATCTTGAATAATTCAACCCTTCAAAAACAGAATATTGAGAACAAAAAGAAAGAAGGTTAATCGCTCTCAGATAATACAAAATGTATTTCAATTAATGTTTAGAATTTCCCCTCCTAAACACCAGTTTTTGTCTTATTTCACCAGAATTATATTTGTGTTGTTCTACACACTTAATCGTTAATTGGATATTCTCAATTTGTACGTTTTTGTCCTCTAATTATGAAATAATTACGCTTTTTTTCGTACAGGTTACATCAAAGCCGCTGCCTTTTGGACAGCTCAACCTTTTACAGTGACACTGAATTGATCAGGTAAATACCACACACAAAAAAGAAAAAGGAAAAAAAGAAAAAATCAATTAACTTAAATCTCAAACATTTCCAAAACACACTGTATGAACTGTAAATACAATTATAAATGTCCATATGATGTCAATGAACTCAAGTCTTTATGGAACCTTAAGAATCAATAAACAACGTCCCTCCCTAACTGTTTTTAGCGTTCAGTTCGATCAGTAAACAACAAGTTAAATGTTCGATCCGCTCAGTTTGAAGTATAGTGCTGAAAAAACTCAAAAAATATATCCAACCAGTTTCCGACGCGAATTCAAGAAATTTCAGTCCGTTCAGATCTTTGGGTGGCCCGCCATCTGTTTTTCCTCTCCGCGAATAAGCGGTCCTGCGTCAGCGATTTGATAACTCGAACACAGCCCTTAATAGCACAAAAAAAACCCGGCCAATTCCTTGGTAAACACTCAGTTAATCTGTTGTTTCTTCCGTGTGACGCAGCTGTTATTAAGTTGATCGATCCGATCTCTAAGTTTCTTAACTCGGCTTTAAGAGTGTAACTCTCACTCAAAACAGCAAAATCTCATTTATCATATCTTTCTAACAACTTACGTTTTGTTTCAGCTAATATTTTCTCTAATATTCTTATTTTTTCTAGGTTTTTCTGCAGAACCTTATCTTCTCTCAAGTTCAACCAAATCGTCTCCGTCTCTGTCTAACTGGTGGGCGGAGTTACCATCACTGAATCAAGCTAATTGGTTGATCTACATCTGCAGTGAAATTCCATTATTTCATTGGGTAAGGGTTTCCGCAGTATGTCTTAATTATATTCTAATCAATACAATTTTAATATTATTGTACTTCATATAAATTAAACAATTTATTTGATAAACTAAGAGAGTTTTATTTGTTATTTTCTTGGATCTGTAGTTGTAAATTTTGCCCTGGGCTACACCCTCCCGCTTTGAACATGTGCAAGTCCCTTTGCACACTATCACTGATTCCAAGATTGAGGGCTCTCAGATTTTCCACATGAGTGACATCTTGAAAGGACTCTACCAGTGCCATATTAAGACCTTGGAGAAGGGACTGAACGATTGTTACAAGAGGATTTCCCAGTTCAGGGTAAGTCAGTGCCTTAGGTTTTTCTCTTTGTCTTGAAGATCTCCTCACTTCAGGCTCATGTCGTTCTGTTGCAGGTTCAACTACAACCCCCTTATCCATCTCTAGTCCACTTGAACTTGCCTCTTGCCAAGGTCCTCCTTCTTTCTGAATTGATGGATTTCTTGATTCTTCTTGCATATTTAAGGTAGGTGAACTACTTGACTCATCGGCTTTTCCCTCCACAGGTTGGACTTCGAGACTCACAGGTAAGTTGCTTCCCGTAGCAGGTTCATTCACAGGTAAGTCACTTGCAGCAATAGGATCATCCTTTGGCAGATCATCAACAGCTATGAACTCCTCAAGTAAGTCATCTGTAGTCCCTTGACCATCAGACTGGTGTCAAATGTAGCTTCATTGGTGTTGTCAGACTGTTCCATACAAGGTTTGAAGGGTACAAAGGACTCGTCCACAATGTCAAACATAGGTCGTAAACAATAGACCTCATCCTCTTCCTCAGAATCAGGGAACTCTACTTCTCCTTCAGATGTCTTACTGGTTGTTCTCTTCCTTGTTCTACGCTTCGGAAGTGAAATTTGAGTTACATGATCATCCACTTCGGAAGGAAGGTTTCCACAAGGGAGTAATAGATCTCTATGTAATGTTCGAATGGGTCCATCTTGGTTCTCAGGACGCACCTTAAAGACAGGTAGATCACCACTTTGACTCACCACTACATGAACCACTCCCTCCCATTTGTCTGCTAGTTTGTTTTTTCCTCGTACACGGACATTCCTTACGAGAACTCTGTCTCCCTCATTCAATTGTGATGCAGTCACACGTTGGTCATATCAAGTTTTGTTTCGGTCTGCCATTTTCCTTGAATTCTCTATTGGTATTTTGAAACTTTCCTCAAGATTAGATTTGAGGTTCTTCACGTATTGGGAGTGTGGCACTTCGTCTTTGTCCTTTAGAGGCAACCCAAAGGCTAAATAAACTGGGAGTCTAGGTTGGCGTCCAAACATTAGTTCGTAGGGGCTATAACCAGTGGTTTCATTTCGGGTGCAATTGTATGCGTGAGCAAGGGGTCTCACAAACTCTTTCCAAAGGCTTTTGTCTTTAGTTTCCAGAGTTCCAAGCATGCTTAAGAGAGTCCTATTAAATCTTTCAACAGGATTTCCTCTGGGGTGGTACGGAGTTGTCCTGATCTTCCGTATTCCGGCTACCTCACAAAGTTCCTTTATTAAGCGGGATTCAAAATCAGGTCCCTGGTCGCTGTGGAGGCGTTCAGGATATCCGTAATGACAAATAAAGTGCTCCCACAGACATTTTGCAATGGTCTTTGCTTTTTGATTCGGTGTTGGAATAGCTAGAGCATACTTGGTAAAATGGTCTGTGATGACCAACACATCTTTTGTGTTACTACGATCGGACTCTAAGGTAAGAAAGTCCATGCACACTAACTGCAAGGATCGGGTAGTTGTAATATTCACCAGCGGAGCAGCCTTTTCAGGTAATACCTTCCTCATCATGCATCTGCCACATGTCTTGATTCTATGCTCCACATCAGCAGCCATTTTGGGCCAGAAAAACCTGCTCCGAACCATGTCTAGAGTGCGATCAATGCCCATATGACCAAGTTCATCGTGCAGATTTCTGAGGACATCAGACTGAAGTTTCTCAGGCAAGACAAGTTGGTAAGTTAACTTTTCACCCATTTGCCTCTTCCTATACAGGACTTCATCATGAAATTCTAGACGTTTCCTTTCCCTAAGTAGGTATGGTAATCTAGGAAGTTCACTTCTTACTGTTGATGATGGACTCTCTCCAGTTTTGATTTGTTTGATGACCTCTCCAATGCAAGGATCTGCCAACTGCAAGCTCTGAATTTCAGAATTGGACAGATGTGGAATAAGTGGTAATCCTCCACATTGATCTTCATATGCATAAGCATCAGGCACTGCAGTTGCGTGTATGGCCAATGAATTGACAAAGGCAGCAGGTAAGTCAGCATCCTTTGCAACCTGTTGAATGAGACGACTATCACAAATGGCCTGTACAACTTCAGCGTTGATTTCTCCATCAGAGCTTGACAGGTTCTTTTCAGCAAACTGGAGAATGCGATGTTGCTCTTTCCGTGAGGTAGCATCATTCAAGAGCCCTCCATGCGGCCGTCGGGACAACCCATCTGCGTCCATATTCTGCTTCCCAGACCGATACTGCAACTTAAAATCGTAAGTTGATAGTGCAGCTAACCATCTATATCCTATCGCATCAAGTCTGGCAGTGGTAAGCACATATTTTAGAGGGTTGCTGTCTGTTATTACAGTAAATGGGCTGCCATAGAGGTAATCGTGAAATTTTTCGACAACTGCCCATTTAAGGGCTAGAAACTCGAGTTTATGAGCAGGGTACCTCGACTCGCTCTGTGAAAGTCCTCTGCTCGCATATGCAACAACTCTGAGCTGCCCATCCTGCTCCTGATATAGAGCCGCACCTAAACCGGAAACACTTGCATCGGTGTGCAGAATGTATGGCAGTCTTGGGTTTGCAAAGGCTAATACTGGAGCTGTGGTAAGTTCCTTAATGATTAGATCAAATGCTTCCTGGCAAGAGGTGGTCCACCTTCCACCGAAGGACTCTTTTGGGTTGTGATATCTGGTATCATGCTTTGACTTCAAGTTCTTTCGGATAGGTGGATACCCAGAAGTAAATT
>NW_015647486.1:955288-968044 GCF_001515625.1 Sinocyclocheilus rhinocerous
GAACTATATCTTTATCGTTATCTTTATAGTTATCGTGCTTGGTGTGAACGGGCCTTAAATCAGTGGAAAATAAATAGAAATCATGATTCTGTCTGAGCTATGCGTTTTAAAACGAACACGCACTAGTGTAAATGTAGCCTAACAGATGTGTAAACTGAAGACTATTTGAGCTTTATTAAAACTATTTTGCATTGATTTATTGTGTTGGTTACATTTTGTTCCTTTGTGCAGTGGCTCAGGAGATGAGTCTTTGAGTTTGTATAAACATCAACAAGCTGAAAAATAAAACCAAAGTTTTTCTTTTAGATAATGTAATCTTGTTAAAATTGATTTCATAAAATTGGTATCGAAAAAAGTATCGTTCAGGAACCGGTATCGAAGTCAAGGTATCGGTATCGGTATCGAAAAATTTTGAACGATACCCAGCCCTAGTTACAAGAGGATTTCCCAGTTCAGGGTAAGTCAGTACCTTAGGTTTTTCTCTTTGTCTTGAAGATCTCCTCACTTCAGGCTCATGTCGTTCTGTTGCAGGTTCAACTACAACCCCCTTATCCATCTCTAGTCCACTTGAACTTGCCTCTTGCCAAGGTCCTCCTTCTTTCTGAATTGATGGATTTCTTGATTCTTCTTGCATATTTAAGGTAGGTGAACTACTTGACTCATCGGCTTTTCCCTCCACAGGTTGGACTTCGAGACTCACAGGTAAGTTGATTCCCATAGCAGGTTAATTCACAGCTAAGTCACTTGCAGCAATAGGATCATCCTTTGGCAGATCATCAACAGCTCCTCAAGTAAGTCATCTGTAGTCCCTTGACCATCAGACTGGTGTCAAATGTAGCTTCATTGGTGTTGTCAGACTGTTCCATACAAGGTTTGAAGGGTACAAAGGACTCGTCCACAATGTCAAACATAGGTCGTAAACAATAGACCTCCTCCTTTTCCTCAGAATCAGGGAACTCTACTTCTCCTTCAGATGTCTTACTGGTTGTTCTCTTCCTTGTTCTACGCTTCGGAAGTGAAATTTGAGTTACATGATCATCCACTTCGGAAGGAAGGTTTCCACAAGGGAGTAATAGATCTCTATGTAATGTTCGAATAGGTCCATCTTGGTTCTCAGGACGCACCTTAAAGACAGGTAGGTCACCACTTTGACTCACCACTACATAAACCACTCCCTCCCATTTGTCTGCAAGTTTGTTTTTTCCTCGTACACGGACATTCCTTACGAGAACTCTGTCTCCCTCATTCAATTGTGATGCTGTCACACGTTGGTCATATCGAGTTTTGTTTCGGTCTGCCATTTTCCTTGAATTCTCTATTGCTATTTTGAAACTTTCCTCAAGATTAGATTTGAGGTTCTTCACGTACTTTGTTTTTTAGAGGCAACCCAAAGGCTAAATCAACTGGGAGTCTAGGTTGGCGTCCAAACATTAGTTCGTAGGGGCTATAACCAGTGGTTTCATTTCGGGTGCAATTGTATGCGTGAGCAAGGGGTCTCACAAACTCTTTCCAACGGCTTTTGTCTTTGGTTTCCAGAGTTCCAAGCATGCTTAAGAGAGTCCTATTAAATCTTTCAATAGGATTTCCTCTGGGGTGGTACGGAGTTGTCCTGATCTTCCGTATTCCGGCTACCTCACAAAGTTCCTTTATTAAGCGGGATTCAAAATCAGGTCCCTGGTCGCTGTGGAGGCGTTCAGGATATCCGTAATGGCAAATAAAGTGCTCCCACAGACATTTTGCAACTGTCTTTGCTTTTTGATTCGGTGTCGGAATAGCTAGAGCATACTTGGTAAAATGGTCTGTGATGACCAACACATCTTTTGTGTTACTACGATCGGACTCTAAGGTAAGAAAGTCCATGCACACTAACTGCAAGGATCGGGTAGTTGTAATATTCACCAGCGGAGCAGCCTTTTCAGGTAATACCTTCCTCATCATGCATCTGCCACATGTCTTGATTCTATGCTCCACATCAGCAGCCATTTTGGGCCAGAAAAACCTGCTCCGAACCATGTCTAGAGTGCGATCAATGCCCATATGACCAAGTTCATCGTGCAGATTTCTGAGGACATCAGACTGAAGTTTCTCGGGCAAGACAAGTTGGTAAGTTGTCTTTTCACCCATGTGCCTCTTCCTATACAGGACTTCATCATGAAATTCTAGACGTTTCCTTTCCCTAAGTAGGTATGGTAATCTAGGAAGTTCACTTCTTACTGTTGAGGATGGACTCTCTCCAGTTTTGATTTGTTTGATGACCTCTCCAATGCAAGGATCTGCCAATTGCAAGCTCTGAATTTCAGAATTGGACAGATGTGGAATAAGTGGTAATCCTCCACATTGATCTTCATATGCATAAGCATCAGGCACTGCAGTTGCGTGTATGGCCAATGAATTGACAAAGGCAGCAGGTAAGTCAGCATCCTTTGCAACCTGTTGAATGAGACGACTATCACAAATGGCCTGTACAACTTCAGCGTTGATTTCTCCATCAGAGCTTGACAGGTTCTTTTCAGCAAACTGGAGAATGCGATGTTGCTCTTTCCGTGAGGTAGCATCATTCAAGAGCCCTCCATGCGGCCGTCGGGACAACCCATCTGCGTCCATATTCTGCTTCCCAGACCGATACTGCAACTTAAAATCGTAAGTTGATAGTGCAGCTAACCATCTATATCCTATCGCATCAAGTCTGGCAGTGGTAAGCACATATTTTAGAGGGTTGCTGTCTGTTATTACAGTAAATGGGCTGCCATAGAGGTAATCGTGAAATTTTTCGACAACTGCCCATTTAAGGGCTAGAAACTCGAGTTTATGAGCAGGGTACCTCGACTCGCTCTGTGAAAGTCCTCTGCTCGCATATGCAACAACTCTGAGCTGCCCATCCTGCTCCTGATATAGAGCCGCACCTAAACCGGAAACACTTGCATCGGTGTGCAGAATGTATGGCAGTCTTGGGTTTGCAAAGGCTAATACTGGAGCTGTGGTAAGTTCCTTAATGATTAGATCAAGTGCTTCCTGGCAAGAGGTGGTCCACCTTCCACCGAAGGACTCTTTTGGGTTGTGATATCTGGTATCATGCTTTGACTTCAAGTTCTTTCGGATAGGTGGATACCCAGAAGTAAATTCATTGAGGGGTCTGATCTTCTTGGAAAAGTCCTTGATGAAACGACGATAGTAACCTATGAACCCAAGGAAAGATTTTAATTCCTTCAAGTTTTTTGGGATTGGCCAGGTTTTTACAGCAGCTACCTTATCAGGATCTGTTTGGACCCCCTGGTCAGAGACTATATGACCCAAGTACTTTACTGAGGATTGCACAAAGACACACTTCTCTGGGGCTAGTTTTAGACCATAGTCCTTGAGCCTGTTAAGAACTCTCATCAGTCTTTCCTCATGCTCTTCTAAGTCCTTGGAGAAAACAATGATGTCATCAATGAATACAAGAACCTCTTTGAGATTTATGTCAGTCATGCATTTCTCCATTATCCGCTGAAAAGTACTTGGAGCATTAGTCACTCCCTGCGGCATACGATTAAATTCGTAGAACCCCAAAGGGCACACGAAGGCGGTCTTTGCTTTGTCCTTCTCCTCAACCTCAATTTGGTAGTATCCAGACTTTAGGTCCAGAACTGAGAACCACTTTGATCCAGTTAAAGCCATGAAAGTGTCCTCCAGTTTTGGTAACACATATGCATCTTTTATTGTCTGCTGATTTAACTTCCGATAGTCTATGCAGAGGCGGATATCTCCACTCTTTTTTTTAACCACGACAATTGGCAAAGAGAAAGGAGACTCAGACTCTCGGATAACTCCAACACTTAGTAGCTCTTGAAGATGTTTTTTAACAGCCTCCCTGTCTTCGGGATGTATAGGCCTAGGTCGATGTTTGAATGGAGTTTCATCTACCAGGTTGATTCAATGTTTAACCTTATCAGTACATCCAAAATCCAGAGGATGCATTGAAAAGACTTCAGGGATGCTCTGCAGCTTTTTGGTAAATTTGTCCCTCCACTCAGGTGAAACAGGTGAGTCGGCAAAGTTGAATTTAAGGTTATCTGTTGGAATGGGTTCTGGCACACTCCTGCTATTTGATTTCTCTCTAGGAAGCACAGATTGGATGGCCTTTAATTCAGCCACAATGCACCGGGGAGGAATCGTGACATCATGGGCTGTAGGATTTGAAATTACAACAGGTAAGTGACAACGGAATTTCTCACCAAGTGCGACAACACAAGTCTTAACGATCAACCCTCCAGGTAGAGGGGAAACTGAAGGATGTTCAGCTATTACCCACTTATTTGAATGTGGCTCTCTGACAGTGGCTGTACCGCAAATTACTGTGCTTTGGCCAGCTGGGATCATCTGTGGCTGTTTTGATGGCATGCGCACCAACCCAACATTCCCCTCTGTACTCTGCTCTTGGCGTAGCTGCAAAACTTTCAACACTTGCTTGTAGCCAAATGAGGGAGAAAAGTAGCAGGTTTGCAGTGCCGAGAAATCCTTGTACAACTCATCCAATGTATTTGTGCCAACTAACACCGAAGGTTGAGAATTTGGGGAAAAATCAGGAACAATCAATGCTAAGGTGGGCACTTCAATGTCAACACCTACAAAGTCTTTCGGGAAGGTAATGGTTACTTCCACGTAACCCAGATAAGGAACACTTTGCCCGTTCGCACTCTCAACTTCCAATAAGTTGTTTAATGAGTGAATATGCTGGTCTGACAAGTTCTCATTATAAAAGGATTGAGAAATAGTAGTAACTTGTGACCCTGTGTCAAGCAAGCAATTGCATTTTATTCCTGCAATATTTATCTGAGCTGTGCACTTAGCCCCAATTAACCCTTTGGGCAAAAGAGGATGATGCAGATTGGATCGTGTTTGAACCATCAGCATTTGTGAATGTTTGGGACATGCTTGGTAATTATCAGTCCCTGTTTGTCCCACAACAGGAGCTGTGCCTAGTTTAACTGAGGATTGGAAGCACTGTTTTTCAGCTCCCACTATCTTTGGCGCTTTTCCAATTGCCTCCTCTTTTCTGATACTAGTGTGGGGTTGGGTTCATTTGGACAAGAGGTGGCAATATGCCCATCCTCCCCACATTTGAAACAATAGCCCGGTTTAGGTCTGGCAACTGAGAGTCTGCCAGTGGTCTTACATTCGTCTTTGGCCTGCTCAGTGCTTTTTCTGTTTGACACTTTGGAGAAATTTGACTTGGAGTTAGGCTTGTCTTTCTTTTGATTTGATATCAGAGTGGTAAGCTGGCTTCAAAGCTCAGCTATTTGACTGGTCAATTGGGTGGTGACAGAGTTAAATTGAGCTATTCCATCTGTTGCTGGGATGGTCTAGAATTGTATTGCAGCACGCTGCTTCATCTGTGCGCTCTTGGAAGCATGTCTGTCTTCCTCAGTCCGCAGCATGGTCATAAACTCTGCAAAAGTCGATGGCGAGTATTTCTTTTGCTCAAGCTGTAATTCTAGGATCAAGGCGTTATCCCAGTGTAGGGATTTCTAGTACATAAACGGACACTGCTATGCCCCTATCAGCCATCATGAGGTTTGCTAATCACCCCAGCACATGACTCCAATATTCTGGGTCGACTTCCTGCCAGTCTTGTCGTCATCTACTCAGAGGAGTGATTAAAGACTAATCCAATCAAGAGACAACAAAGCTTTCTTGGTATCTGTAGGATCTCTGTCTTACAACGGACCCACTCACACTATGGATTGCTTATACAATCCTTTAATACTTTGTAACAAGATTTGAATATGGACCTTAGTGATTTTCTTTTTTTTCTGCCTCCTGGCTGGGCTCGCCAATTTTATATGTAACACTTATGTGATACAGTAATAAGTTTACCTCACAGGGCCCTCAGAAGATTTAAATTAGTCTTAATTATATTCTAATCAATACAATTTTAATATTATTGTACTTCATAGAAATTAAACAATTTATTTGATAAACTAAGAGAGTTTTATTTGTTATTTTCTTGGATCTGTAGTTGTTAATTTTGCCCTAATTTGGCCCTGGGCTACACCTGACTAGCTGGTTCAGGTGTGTTTAATTATAGGGTTACGCTGGCTGCACACTAGAGGATTTTAAGGCCGATTTTAAGCCCGATTTGCATTTCTGAAAGATTGGGGGGCGTGGTCCGTTTTGAGGCTTGTCGCAAACTATTTTTTGTCCAAAAAATCCTCTATTGTGTGGTGTCATTACGATTATTTAACTGCTCCCGAACGAGACGGAGTGTCGCCGAACTCAAATCATAAATATCAAACATGTTTGATATTTCCGACTCTTGATCGGGCTGCCTCTGACGTGATACCCGCAATACCCAATGAGAGCGAGCAAGCGTCACCTACCAGATGTTGCGTGCTTCTATAGCTGAAACTTGGCAGCCACAAACATGCCAAGAAAGCAGAGAACATCACACATATTCTTTGTTATACTTTGTTTTTCACTGTACAAAAAAACGGGCGCCGGGTGAGCCAGCTGACAACGCCGATTGTTCTACATTTGTTTTTCTTCTCTAGTCACGCTTGATCTTGCGAGTCTCCCTGAGATCTAGTGTCACTGTGAAATTGTTCCTACAATCATCAAGTGTGTGGTCTCGCGGTCTGCTGGAATCGTCTAGTGTGCGCGTTCAGAGGATTATAAGTTTAACAATCGGTTGAAACTGTCTTCATGTCTGTGGCCTCCCATGGTTTTAAAATCGTCTAGTGTGCGGCCAGCTTTAGAGGCAGCTAAAATCCTCCAGGGCCGAGTCTGGTGACCCCTGATCTAAGCTAAGACCTTTGAACATGATCATGTAACAGAAGAAATACAACAGAGACAGATGATTTTTTTCCTCATCATTTACTTCACATGCACCGCTGCAAACACAAACATGATTTTGTAAAACTGTCACCTTGATTTAACAGTGAACCAAATTGAATTTTAATTTAAAGAAATACTTTTATGCCAAAGAAAAATAAATATATTTTCCATATTAATAGGAGATACTGATATTAACAAAGATGCTAACGAGTGACGCTAAACTAACCTGTTAACATGTCTCCATTTCTTGCATTTATTCAGGTCATTTAATCTGTCCTCACGTCCCATGCCTTGGGACTTGTAACATTAGGCGATGATTACAGTTTGTGATCATAATGATTAAAATATAAGCATATGCTGTTCATCTGACCTAGCACTGCTGACTTTTGTCCATATGAAGTCATGTATAACATTTGTGTGGGTGTAACCAACACTGTCGCCCTGTCCTCACCCTACATGTCTTTTACAACAGACTCTGAAGACAATATTTGTTAGCACTTGACGTAAACCATAACAATACTCATGCTCTAATCCACAGTCCTCTCCTGTGGGACCCAAACTGCATTTCTCCGGTTTTATCAGACTATTAGGGTGCAAACAGCGGTGGGGTGTGGCCTTTAAAAAGATTAGCTTTAACTGTTTATTCTCTAATGAACAGAAAATAAGAATATAAGACTGTCAGTGTTGGACAAGCTACTCATAAGACTAAACCAGAGGTGTAAAGAGTACACGAAAAGCATACTTGTGTAAAAGTACAGATAGATTATGGCAAAAATGACTCCATTACAAGTTACAAGTCACCAATTTCAATATGATTTGAGTAGAAGTAGAATGCTTTGCTGATTCAGAGCATTCAAGAAGATGAGATTCAAAACAGTCGTATATTCATAAATCTGACATCTCTTGTTCTGATTCTAAATAGCCAAGGGAGAATACAGAATGCCCTCTTTATTGCTGAAATATTATCAAGGAAAATGTAACATTTCAAGGAAAATTGTAGCGTTTCAAAAGGCTAGGACAGACGGGACAGAAGCTGCAGAAATACCCAGCAAGACTATTTGCGTGATCTCAAGAGTGATTATCCAATTCTGCCCAGTATATTATTACCCTAAAACAGCTAGTTTTCAGTTTGTTGTGAGTGCTTTATTAAAGGAATAAAAATTCATAAATGTGGGTATTTCTGAGACTACTCTTAGCATAGAAAACATCTCAGGTTACTTATGTAACCATGGTTCCCTGAGTAGGGAACGAGACACTGCGTCCTCTAGGGGTCGCTATGGGGGGAACGCCTCGTCATGACCCGTGTCTGAAGCATACATTGAAAAAAGACCAACTCGTTGGCCGGTGACAGCCATGACGTCACTACCGGTGCGACTATAGTATAAATAGGCGCAGGGAGAACATGTCATTCACTTCTTCGTCTGAAGCTTGCGTCCGAAGCATGGCAGGAAACCTATAGGATGCTGTGTCTCGTTCCCTATTCAGGGAACCATGGTTATATACGTAACCTGAGACGTTCCCTTTCAAGGAAACTTCGAACTGCGTCCTCTAGGGGTCGCTATGGGGAACGCCTCGTCGTGACCCGTGTCTGAAGGGGAGTGCAGAGCATCACCATCGTGTGCAATGAAGCGACAGCCCGACCTGCTGCTGCTGCGTATGCCTTGGCATCCGAGCGAGATGTCAAGGAGGGGAGTCTTAGAGGACGTCTCACCCATAGAGAGATATGGAATCGCTGGATGCGTGAGGAAAAACGGCCTCTTCCATTCCTTCTCAATCTCTGTATGGAAAACAGGAAGAATGGAAGGCTCACCTGAGCTGAGGGTTATGGCCAGAAAAATAACGTTCATCGAGATACTCGCGACGTCACTTTCTTCACCCGCTTCACGGCAAGTAAAGCCTCGCCGTGGCGCGATCCATAATTTCAAAAGCTCATCATACGCAGGGCAGGAGGATTGGGAAGGCTCAGCCTCAGCTTCTTTGCCCTCCTCAGACATTTCCTGCTTTTGCTGGGCTGATCCCAGCAGAGCACTGGCCGCTGTGTTATTAATGAAATAACATCATCCTCCAGCGGCTCACTCTCGTGCACAGCCGACGATCACGAAAGGGAAACCCCCCTTCAAAACTCATCGGCCAGATCC
Source organism: Sinocyclocheilus rhinocerous (assembly GCF_001515625.1). Taxonomy (NCBI): domain Eukaryota; kingdom Metazoa; phylum Chordata; class Actinopteri; order Cypriniformes; family Cyprinidae; genus Sinocyclocheilus; species Sinocyclocheilus rhinocerous. Next base: position 964,240 of record NW_015647486.1, read on the forward strand.
ACCTGCGATCCCCACGAGCTCATTCCCTTCCGGTGTTTTTTCAATGTATGCTTCAGACACGGGTCACGACGAGGCGTTCCCCCCATAGCGACCCCTAGAGGACGCAGTTCGAAGTTCCCATGAAAGGGAAACTGAAAAGGATGGGCAAAAGCTAGGGAAATGTAATGACATGCCAGAGAAAAATTACTTCCAAGTCCCAACAGCACAATGTAACCTCAATGCAAATGAAACGTATTTTAAGGACAATACATGTCACAAAAGAGGCATCTTCTTACTATATATATATATTTTTTTTTTGGTTGCATATTGTTTTGAGACTTTTGCCTCTAACAAAACTGTGGGGTGTAGGTGTTACAGTAGTATCTTATAGCCTAGCAATCACCTTTTAAAAATTTTTGTGCTGGTACTTTGGCTGATTTATATGGAAGCCCGTTTCTGCTGAATAAAACAATAAAAAAAAAAAAAGGTAATTGCGAGTTTTTATCTCAGAATTCTGAACGTTTCTCGCAATTGCAAGTTTACATCTCGCAATTCAGATTTTTTTTTCTCAGAATAGAGTAATACAAACTCACAGTTATGACTTTATTTCTCAGAATTTAGTTTATAAAAGGAACTGCTTCCGGCTTCGCTACCGTTCGGACGTTCTTGCTTACTGCTCTGCGCTTTGCTCCCTATTTCTGTACTTTTCTTTGATTTTTCTAAGATTTTTACTTCAGCAGATCAGCACAGTGCTCAAACAACATATTTTTGGCACAAACACTAAAACAAAAAACTCTCTGGGACTGGAATAATACCACGAAAAAGAAGACTTTTGCCTCCCACTGCCAGCAGCTTACATTCCGGAGAAGGGAAAACACAGCTGCCCACATTCAAACAGAAGAGAAAGAAAATGCCTCCTGTTGAATCTACTTGCTGCATGAACTACTGCAAACTTCTACAAAGGATTGCGGTTCTTGAAACAAAGTTACTTGCTGGACTTCCAAAACAGGCAGAACACTCAGCAGACCATTGTCACGGACCCCCTCAGCATACAGCCGGTGAGTCCCATGAACCTAGTCAATCTCAACAGTTTATACCAAGTGTAGAGGAACAAGCCGAAACTGATTGTCACACTAATCGATGACACAAACAGGGAGCGAGACCCAAAGGCACTCGAGACATCAGATTGTCACGAGTTTCTCGTATTGCTGCCGTAGCATCCTCTACCCCAGATATGGCTATGACAAGGCTTGTGAACACTGGTATTCTACCACCCCCTATACATCTTGAAAACAGATTTGAAGCATTAATGAATGCGGGTGAGGAATCCCCAAATGTGATTAAACATGGATCGGATCAGCCAGCAGCTAACATCGCTACTAACAGACGCTCAAGGTCGAGCAGACAGCGGCTTTCAGCTTGTCACACGAGTCGATGGCACAAACAGGGAGCGAGACCCAAAGGCACTCGAGACATCAGATTGTCACGAGTTTCTCGTATTGCTGCCGTAGCATCCTCTACCCCAGATATGGCTATGACAAGGCTTGTGAACACTGGCATTCTACCACCCCCTATACATCTTGAAAACAGATTTGAAGCGTTAATGAATGCGGGTGAGGAATCCCCAAATGTGATTAAACATGGATCGGATCAGCCAGCAGCTAACATCGCTACTAACAGGCGCTCAATGTCGAGCAGACAGCGGCTTTCAGCTCAGAGCGCAGCCGAGCCCAGGACTCTGATAGTGGGCACTACTTCAGTCTGTGTGCATTGAATTTATTTAATACACGAGTTTCACAATTTGAGTTGAATTACTGACATAAATGAACTTTTCCACGGCATTCTAATTTATTGAGATGCACCTGTACGAGATGCGCATTAAGCGAACGATTGCTGTTTACGGTATTTATTACCACGACAACCGTCTGCGTGTCCGCATTGAACGTGTTTGTTGTGTATCCTGGTTTAAGGAAATGAAAATATCATGCATCTGAAGACTGAAGCTGTAATTAAATACTGAGCAACTGTGTGTATTATGCGTATTATGTATATTGTTTATTGTTTATTGTTTTAAATGCCGCATACTCATTTATGAGAAGGACCTTACTTTTTTGGTTGATATATTCCTTAGGTGTGTAAATGTATAATATCCTTTTCATTTTTTTTTTTTCAGTTTGATTGAAATTTGTAGTTAAAATAACTAAAAATAAATGTATTTTAAAGTTTAGAATTAGACAGCCTTTGAAGAGTGTATGAGCCCAGGCACACAGGCTTACGCTGGTAACTCATCACTTTCCTCATCATATTTTTTCCACACTTTTCTCATTCTCTCTAATTCAAGTTTTTATATGAATGAATCTCTGAAGGAAACCGACTGTCTTCAGAAAAGTTTCGATGGCATTTTCATTTTATCTGATAAAGTAGCATTTTTGAGCGCATCGCTGCTTTGGGGAAACCGCTATATTTCTGACGTTCCAAACGCGCCTCCTCCTGGAAGAGAATGAATTTGCATTTTCAATCAGCTCCGTCTGTAGTTTTTGTTCAGACCAATGCGAAAATCCACCCACTTAACCCAGTTTTAATTCATTTTCCATTTATATTTCTGACTCATCCCTTTTCTTAAACAAAAAAATGGTTTAAAGGCTCAACTGTGAGGTTTATCATTTTATAATTTATTTTGTTTTTGTGAAAACCTGTATCTTAACTGTAAATCAATTGCTATTTTGTGGTCTACAACATGAAAGAAAGCCATTATAACATTTACATAAAAAATGTAGACCCATTGGACACAACTATGGGGCACCATTGTACAGCAGCAAGCATCACAACAAAAAAGGAACCTCGAGGTTGATCTAGGAAAATGTGTGCAAATGTATAGGGCCCCATTCCTATATTTTGCCTGGGGCCCCCAATTCACTAAATCCGCCCCTGGTTAAGAATTGTGCTAATAACCCCTAAAAAATCAAATCATTAAACACTTAAAATGATTTGATTCAACACATTAAACACTTAAAAAAACACTTAAAAGAGACAGACATGTAGATGTTTGTGAAAGATGTTTTCTCTGTTTTGGAGGGATGAACACTGTTAAATTATACCATATTTATTGCATCAAAATGTGTTAATATTTTACTATGGGGTGGATAATTTTATCAGTTGTTTATTAATCATGCAACAATACATATTACTGTTATAGTATTCTTTAATAATCACTGCTATATAGATGATAACTTTGTCTAGTGCTCTTATGAATGTTTTTAGCATGGCTTTGTGAAAATGTACTACTACTCTACTGAATGAAATAGAATAGACTTTTTCATGGCTATATTGTTTGCCTAGGCTATTTCATTTCATTCCATAACCTACTTGTTAGATCTGTGTGTACAAGTGTTAAATGCTACTGTTTTTGGCAGCGCTGGTAACGTTTCTGATGGACAATATCGTGATTTTTTTTTGGCTTTTACCGAATGTGCTATCCTTCTGTCAGCAATAACCTGTCCGTGGGCTTTTTTGATTACTGTCAGTTTAAAGGGGTCATATGATGCGATTTCAATTTTTCCTTTCTCTTTGGAGTGTTACAAGCTCTTGGTGCATAAAGAAGATCTGTAAAGTTGCAAACACTAAAGTCTCAAAACCAAAGAGATATTCTTTATAAAAGTTAAGAGTTAACCACACCCTCCTAAAACGGCTCGTTCTAACACGCCCACACATTTCTACCTCACTATGTGGGAAGATTTGAATAACCTTGTTACGGAAGAGGTCTGACACAACAGGTTAGTTGATATACAAAAGCGTTTATTAGGTCACAGTGAGTACTGGTGTCGGG
>NW_015647487.1:0-8574 GCF_001515625.1 Sinocyclocheilus rhinocerous
ATATCGTGATATCAATTTTGGCCATATCGTCCAGCCCTAGTTGCAGCATGTAGATATGGAAATTAAGATAAATGAAGACACGTCATAATGATAAGATGTAGCCTTATGAAAAAATGAACTAAAAGTTTAGCATGGAAAAACAATATCCTTGGTTTATGTGTCCATCTAAATATCTGAAACTTAAACAGTTGAATGACAGGTAATGTGAATTCCATATCCACAAAATAAGATATTTTGAAGATGTTTCTGAAAAGCTGTTTACTTGATATTGAAACTGATATTGCATTTTGCACCGTCTAACATCAGATTCTGTGGTGAAGAGAATAACTAAAGAGGATAATGCTTTATATCCCCTCCAGTTTTACAAGAAGCCGTGAGACCCAAATTTAGAGCCATAACTTTATTGTGTTAAAGTCATTTTTATTTGGTGTTAAAGAATGGTACCGTAATCATACATTAATGGACAGAGTTAATCCTATATAATCTTATACCCAGCAAACATGCCCCTTTGGGGCCCGTGTGGCCCACTGCGGGCAAAACAATCTTGCCCACACGGCCAGCCCAATTGTGGGCCCATAACATGCCCACACTATGGGCTGGGTGTGGGCACAGTGGGGCAAGTGTGGGTACACTGTGGGCTGAGTGTGGACACTGTGGGCTGAGTGTGGACACTGTGGGCTGAGTGTGGACACTGTGGGCTGAGTGTGGACACTGTGGGCTGAGTGTGGACACTGTGGGCTGAGTGTGGACACTGTGGGCTGAGTGTGGACACTGTGGGCTGAGTGTGGACACTGTGGGCTGAGTGTGGACACTGTGGGCTGAGTGTGGACACTGTGGGCTGAGTGTGGACACTGTGGGCTGAGTGTGGACACAGTGGGGAGAATATGGGCTGGCTGTGGGCATAATGGGGGAAGTGTCACTGTGGGCTGGGTGTGGACACAATGAGGAAAGAGTAGGAATACTGTGGGCCAAAAGTATGCCCTCTATTTGTCCTAAGTAGCGTCCCAGCTGAAAATGTGTACATAGGGCCCCAGTAGACCTCACAGTATGCCCACACTTTGGAGTGAAATGTGGACATAAACCTGTGTTGGGCCTTTGTGGCCTTAACAAATAACAAAACTTTGTACCTGCAGAATGCTGCAATATTACTATTAATGCACATGCAGAATAATTGCACATGTTGAAAGTAGAAGTCATAAATTAAGAGTCATAAATGTCAAATATTTTGATTTCATTCATAAGTTATGCTACGTCCTTGGTAGAGGACATCGGGACTCAATTTCTTAAAAAAAATAAAAAGACATGAATAAACATGCATAGGCAAAAACAATTGATTTTTTAAAAATCACCAATACTTTTTTAGTTTTAAGGATTTTTTTTTACCAAACTTTGTATAAAGATGATTCTCAACTATGTTATAACAGAATGACTTGATATACCATTTTTCTTCATGCAAACTGTGTGTAAAATGGCCACAAACAGGTGTTCTCATTATAGATAATGTATCTATAAACTAAATCTAATTTGCATATTAATGTGTTTTTGGGGCAACATGTAATGAAAAAAGAAGTGTAATAATGGGAGTAATAATTGACAAGATTTTCATAATAATATATAATATTTCATAGGAATATTGAAATATATTTTCTTTCCCTAATCATTTGTTATGTCTCCCAAAATGCGTAATAAACATGCTTTTAGTCCCGGTGTCCTCATATGAGGACATGTATGAAATCAACCTCCTGTTTCGTAACAGAAATTAATATTTTGATTTGAAACCCCATAACATTTTCCTGAGATGTTGATTTATGACACAGTTTAAAAATTAGTCCGATTTAAATGACAATTACAAATTATTATCATATTTCCATAAGAGTGTCACTAAATTTATATCAGACATTTTTGAAGCCCAAGGAGAGGGAGTGGTCGTGATGAAACATCCAAACATGTAGTATCTCTGAAAAGCCCTGAATGTGCTCTGTACAGGACATCCAGACTATAAAACTGTGACATGTATAGTCTCAGAGAAATTCACTAAATATAATGTCCTCATATGAGGATGCAGGGTCTCAGGAGATTAATGCGCCCTTGCTGAATACAAATAATTTCTTAAATTAAAAAATCTTTCTGACCCCAAACTATTGAACAGTAGGATATATTGAATAGATTTATAAAACAGAACAAAGACCAATTATAACTACATCAGAACATTAAGTAGATATTATAGATAAATCAATCCCCTAAGGGGCACCAGTAGAGCTCTGCCTGATCTCTGATCTTCTGCTCCTTCCACCGTCCCAAGTCTCTTACGTTACGGAGCCACTTTAATAGAAGTTTCATTAGAAGTGAAATTTTAATAGAAGTGGCCTGGCTGCTTTTTGTTCCAGCATCTACCTGAGAAAGAAAACAACAATTACAATTTTTTTTAAAAACACGGTGGATTTTTATCATTATAGGGTGGTAACACACATTTCAGTTCAAATAACTTGTAAAAGTGCATGTAGCATCAGATGACCCTTTTAATATCCATCAGTGATCAGAGTTCAACTAAGTATCAATCACAACCGTACTGATATTCAGATCAGTCTCGTACTCATGTGATTAGATGTTGAAACATGATCCAGAGCTGCAGGAGTAATGATTACTGACTATTGATCGCGAAGATCCTCAGAGAAGAATAAAAAATGACACCAGAAGAACGGGAAGAGTGTGTCAGTGAAGGAGGTTGTGAATGTGTGTAGATGTGTGTTAGTTACAGGATCAGAGAATGACATTATGACACTCGTGCTGTTGATCAAACACATCAGACATTTTCCTCTCATCACTGTCAGTCATTCTCTGATTGAATTATAAATACTTAAAGTTCAGCCAGAAACAGTGAGTGACACATACTGAAAAGAGATTAATTCGATTTATCTTCCTATGATCGCTTGTATGAATCACAAAGCTCTTTACTGAATGCTGCCTACTTATTACATTAGAACGCCAACGATAAGTACACTTTTGATAAAACAATAAATCGCCCCGGAAGTCTTCATGAGGAGCTCCGCAAGGTGTACTCAGGCCCTGTCCCAAATGGAACATTTCATGTGCACTTGCGGTCTTATGGACTTACAATGGTTGCCGCGTGCGTCCGTTAAGTCTACGAGACCATAAGGTGTCCCGTTCGTAATTTTAGCGTTCAGAAGGGTGCTCGCCCGTTATGCGCCCTCGATCCGCACTTCTGCTGAGCCCGCACCGGGGCGAGCTCCGCAGCAGACTTCTACCCGACAGTCGAAGCGTCATTACGTCACGAAAGTGCGGACTCAGAGGAAGACCGCGAGGGTTTAGGGTGCCATTTGGGACAGGGCCTCAATCGGTGCGTTCCAAATGGGATATATCACCCTCCGAAGGGCACTTCGGAGTGAAAACAATTAGGGCTGAACGATTTTGGAAAATAATCTAATTGCGATTTTTTTTTTTTACCAATATTGCGATTGCGATTTAATATGCAATTATTTTTTAAAGCTCTTTATGTTCTGTATTATTCAACAAAGAAATAAATCATTGTATAGTATGACCAACACACTATTAGATAGATTAAACATAAATGTTCTTTTCTGTAGGCCAGGCCTATATGTTACGATGAAATTAGGTGATGCATGAATTGATATGAATGACATTTTTATTTAACAACTACAATCACAGTATATTGACTGATTTGTTGAACTTCCAACCTTGTAAGCATGTAATAATTATGACAACATAAAGCACTGACAAATAAGCCTGGTGTAAACATTAATATGAAAGTCAGTAACAAATCACAAACTAAAGTAGATTGCAGAAATAAAAAAACAAATCTGTTGCTTTACCACACTACATTAGGTCATTCAAAGTCACTGTAATAAACATATGTAAACATGTGGACTGCACTAAACACTCTCTGTTAAAGGTGCAATAGGTGATTGTCTTCAGAAACATTTTTTGTTATGCTGGTGACTTGAAGCAGCGCTGCTTAGACCGATGGGTGTGTGTCATCAAAGTACTGCAAGAGCTATAAGAGTGCGGACGTCTCCTTATGCTTTCTCGTGCCGTACTTTGATGTCATACACGATTGATCTTCAAGTCAAACACACCTCTTTACTCTCGCGTGTCACGTGACCGAGTGTAATCGCAGCCTTTGCGATTGAAAAATCACGTTTTTTCATATCGCGATATTAACGCAAATGCAATTAATCGTTCAGTCCAAAAACAATCATGGTCGCCATATTGAATTGTCGTTCCAAACCGAAGTGCTCAAAACTGGCCACTTCAAAGGGCCCTTCGGAATGAAGGATTTCGAAGGGTACAACTAATGGACACTACAAGCTCCCATGATCCTTTGCATGATGACGGCGCCTCCGTGTCGGCACGTGATGATGACGCAGAAGGGCACTTCAAGAAACATTTGTTTGGTCCCCCACACCCTTCAACCCTTCCAAGCTCTCACTCCGGAGGGTAAACCCTTTGAAGGGATTAGGGCATAGGGATGAGCCCTTCCGAATGCCTCCCGGCTGCCGCCACCATCTTGCCGTGAGTGATGCATGTCAGCCAGATAAAGGTAAAAAGGGCTGGACTAAAGAGGTCATCATCTTAATTCGTTCATTATAAAAATGACTGTAGATCCAATAAATATTGACATTTTTGATATTTGTAGATAATGATCACAGAGTAATTTCACATATAAATGATGACTGATAAATGCAAGACGGATGAACAATTCATTGCAATTTAGTTATTTCATTTTGACATCATCACAAAGTGAGCTGCTGATTTTGGTGCAGTAGATCATCTGGTTCTTCACACATAATGTTGAACTCTGTCAAAATTGCATCATTTCAGAAGTGTGTGTACGCGAGCTCAGATGTTCTACAGTCAGACTCACTGTTCTGGACCATGTCCTGCATCTTCTTCCAGACTCTGAAGGGCAGGCTTCCCAAGTAATGTGGCACATGAATCAAAGCTCCAGAAGGCGTCTGTGGATCCAGCTGTGATGAGATCTGGACTCTGGAGGAACATTCAGGATCAGAACTGCAGTGGATTTGGATCAGAAGCAGAGACAGCAGAGATACCAGCAGATCACTCACCTTTCCATTGAGACTGGAAACTCCTGCAGAACAAACACACCATTGATCATCAACAACTCAATCAATCAATCAATGATCTGAAATCAGACCTTCAGAAAGCAGACGTCACTGGCTCTCATCATCTCCTCCGTGTCTTTGATTGTGTGTGAAAGAGCTGAGATGTGTCTGTTCATCTCCTCCAGCTTCTCCTTCATCATCTGCTTCTTTCTCTCCTCTTCCTCCCTCAGTGCAGTGATTGTAGCTTCTTCTTCATCTCTGAGAAACTGATGAAGCTTCTCAAACTGCTGTTTAATCTGACGCTCTGTGTGCTCAGCTTGAGACTGAAATCAAATCACAATCACTTCAATCGTCTCCATCAACACACATCAACACAATCACATCATTCAGACCTGAGATAAACTCAGATAAAGACATATAACGCATCCAGAAGCAGATTGATGCTCGTCATTTACACAAATAATCAACTGGAGTCCATTATATTAAATATATCAGATCATAACTGTATATAGTGATCTACAGCTGTAATGAAGATGACTCTGGATTCGGTTTCCTCACCTTGATGTGTTGAACTGTTTCCTCAAACTCTCCGTTCATTGTGTTTTAGTTTCTCTTGTAATGATTTCAGTGCTGTATTGAGCTCCTCCTAGAATTAAACAACAATACATTAAACACCAGATTGCAGTGAAAAAAGAAGACAATACAGTGATATATTTCTAATGAGTTAAACCTGTATCCTGTATTCTGAGTAACATTGAGAATATCACTATATATTGTTGCAACACCGCCGCCACGACCAGTCTGACGGGGCTCATGCTTATAACAGTAGCTTGGTGGAGTAGACTCATTTAGACCAATATAATCATTTGGTTTAAGCCAGGTTTCAGTCAAGCAGAGCACATCAAATTATTGTACAATGTACAATAATGTACAAATCACATTATCCGTGATCATTTCATTTACAATAACTGCTTTGGGTGAGAGTATTTATTTATTCATTCATTCTTTTGTTTTGTGGGTTTGGTGTAAAAACAATTTTTTTTCCCGTGTGTCCTCCAAACTGACACACAAATCAGTTTAAGAAGTTCATTCATTCATCAACTCCACACGAGGTGCAAATTCCCGGCAAACTGCGTCTCACTGCAGATTCCCAGTGGTTTTAGAGGACAATGCAATAGGGCCTGGCTGCAGATATGCACTTGCTCTCTCGGACACCTATGCTTCCGCAAGTGACGTCACTTTTATTTTGTATTTTATTTTTAACTGAATCTCTCAACATTTTAAACAAGCAGCCAGGTGGTGAAGACAAGAAAAAAGAAACAAAATTGCAATGTCACTTGCAATCGCCACCTGCACTCTCCACTACCTGCGACGTCACTTGCAATCGACACAAATGAACCTGTCGCACAGATCGATGCATTTTCTGTAGCTCATCGTACTTGCCATGCACTTGCCCTCTCGGACACCTGTGCTTCCGCAAGTGACTTCACTTTTATTTTGTATTTTATTTTTAACTGAATCTCTCAACATTTTGAACAAGCAGCCAGGTGGTGAAGACAAGAAAAAAGAAACAAAACTGCAATGTCACTTGCAATCGCCACCTGCACTCTCCACTACCTGCGACGTCACTTGCAAACGACACAAATGAACCTGTCGCACAGATCGATGCATTTTCTGTAGCTCATCGTGTGACAGGAGTGAAAACTGCTCTTAAAAAGTAGCTAAGAACATGACACAATGCAACAGATAATCCACTTCCTGAAGAAGATGAAATCTGATGAATTTGTGTGTAACATGCTGTTATGAACATATACATGATTTATTCTCGCGGCGGTGCTAGGTGCTACTGCCCAATAAAATGTCGTGATTGTATAAGGGCTTCAGATATTCATCACACCGAAGGTGTTCCCATAGCAAACTCTATCACAGCATAAGTGAACCTATGAAAGAGAACCACCACAGCATCTCGTCTCCATTGGCAACACACATGATTTGTGTCGATTGCAAGTGACGAAGCAGATAGAGGAGAGTACAGGTAGCGATTGCAACTGACATTGTGTGTTTCTTTTTTTCTTGTCTTCACCACCTGGATACTGTTGTAAAATGTTGAGAGATTCAAAAAATAAATAAAATAAAATATTGGAATCATCACTATTTCCTTTCTGTGCTGCGATTTCTTCCTCCCTGCAAAATAATTAAACACAAAAGCATTTACTGAGCTCTCATGATCGTTATAGATCAATGTGAATCATCAGATTGTGAAGTCACCTTTATTTCTATAGCACTTTATACAATACAGATTGTGTCAAAGCAGCTTTACAGTGTTAAACAGGAAAAAGGTCAGTTCATTGTTGATTCAGTGATGTGTATTAGAGATGGGACATTTGACACTGAGGCTCCGAAGCCTGTTTTACTTTATTGAAGCAAATTGGTTCGAAAGAGTGTGTCAGGGCTTGTATCAAATCTCCGTGATCACGTGACCGATGACGTTTGAGGCTTCATACGTCACAATGAAACACCTAAAGGGAGGTGACTGATTCGAATCTTTTGGCGCGGCGTCATTCATTATAAGGAGACGTGAAATGCTTGGTGTTCCCTCCCTGCTTCATCGTAACACTTTCGTGTGTGGACAATGATTCTCAGAATGAAGACACAGCCGATATTGTTGAGTATTGCTTTTGTGTTGAAACTGGAATCAACAAGATGTGTGAATCATTTAAAAGTGGCTGCTATAATTGCAGCTGACCAATAGATGTAGGGGCTGTCTTTGAGGCTTTGAATCTTTTTTGGTTCAATCAGGGAAAAAGCCTCAAAAGCTTCACAAGGCTTCATCTGCCCATCTCTAATGTCTATATTGTCCAGCTTAGGTTAGTTCAAATAGAATATGTGCAATTAAGTTGACAATATTGCCAGAAATTAAGTGTCCCCAACTAAGCAAGCCAAAGGTGACAGTGGAAAGACTGTGTCGGGGCTTGTATCAAATCTCCGTGATTACGTGACCGATGACGTTTGAGGTTTCATACGTCACAATGAAACACCTGAAGCGAGATGACTGATTCGAATCTTTGGCGTGGATTCATTCATTATAAGGAGACGCAAAATGCCTGGTGTTCCCTCCCTGCTTCATAGTAACACTTTCGTGTGTAGACAATGATTCTCAGAATGAAGACACAGCCGATATTGTTGAGTATTGCTTTTGTGTTGAAACTGGAATCAACAAGATGTGTGAATCATTTGAAAGTGGCTGCTATAATTGCAGCTGACCACTAGATGTCACTGGTAGGGTCTGTCTTTGAAGCTTTGAATCTTTTTTTGTACAATCAGGGAAAAAGCCTCAAAAGCTTCACAAGGCTTCATCTGCCCATCTCTAATGTCTATATTGTCCAGCTTAAGTTAGTTCAAATAGAATAACGTTATCACGGAGCGTGAAGATTGGCTGAAAACTAATCTAAAGTTGTTTTGATCTTTTATG
>NW_015647488.1:0-4732 GCF_001515625.1 Sinocyclocheilus rhinocerous
AATTTAAGGGGGTCTGAATACTTTCCGTACCCACTGTATGTACACGTATAATTGAATAAGGTTAAAATGATGTTCATTGTAAGTTCATGTATCTGAATGCTGTGAATTTTAAGTTATGTCTTATGAATTGTACATATTGAAACAAAATTCAAATTGTAAAATTATTTTTACTAATATTACTATTATTATAAAATTATATTTGAATACATTTTATGACAGTTTAATCAGTCTAATTTTAATATGAACTTTCTGTTAATCATATTGTACAATGTAATTGCATTTTACACTATTAAGTGTAAATATTAATATTAATATTTACATATTAAGTTCTGGCTCTGTCATACTGAATACTATCTTGTCAATCAATGCAATTTCAAAGCACAGTCAGGACAAGACATCTTTATGTATATAGTGCTTTATATGATACAGATTGTTTCAAAGCAGCTTCACAGTAATAAACATGAAAATGAGATAAACAATGATGCAAATTTCTTTTTCTGCAAATTTTCAATTTAAGCTGTAAAGCAGCTCTCTAAAAAAGTTCAGCTCCAGTCAGTTCAGCGTTGGTTCAGTTCTGTTCAAGTTAATCAATTATGAAACAAATTCAGGTCTGCTTTAAGCAGATCTACAGAAGGCAATGTCGTCATTTAGCTCAAATCAGTCCAATGTTTTTTAAGTTCGGTTAAAAAAAGCTATAAACTATAAAGCAGCCCTACAAAAGATGATAGTGTCATTTAAACGCCATCTAAGCAAGCAATATTATTTAACATCACTGAATCAACTTAAATACATTAATTTATACCAACAAAACTAATATTTAGGAGTTAAATTAGGTAGAAATATCTCTTTATTGTAATAATTGCAGGTTTTTCGATGTATGTCAGGCACAAGGATTTCTGCAGACCTCTTTCCCTCTTCCTCATATTATGTTCATTCTGAGGCTATATTAGTATATTATTTGTATATTAGTAGGTGTATAGCACACGGCATGTGCAGCAGTACATTTATTCTATTTTGAGTATAGGCTGGCATGACTCACCTGCCACTGTTTGTTTGAAAACCTCTGGGCTTCTGCACCAACTAACACGAGCCCTCAGCCCTGTTGCAAACATTGGCTTGCGGCGTCTGTGTGTTCATGTTTTCCCAAGCATCTGAGATCTGAAGTGCATAAATTGGCATCGTCTGAAAGATGATGAGCTTTGCTTTCTTTCTCATTTATAGATTCAGCACTGTCTTTATTAAATCTGAAATACTTTTATGAGTTGGATATTTTTTCAAGGTAACTTTTTAACTGTATTTTCCTCTCAAAAGATGATGGGAAGCTGTCCTTTGACGAGTTCAAGGCTTACTTCTCAGATGGTGTTCTGGCAGGAGATGAATTAAAGGAGCTTTTCCATGCAATTGACACTCATAACACAAAGTAAGTATTGCTGCTTTTCATTCACATACACATACTAATGACAAGGCACCATTTTGGGTTCCTCAGATCGACACCCTGATTAAACCCTTTGGAGGTCCTCAAGGTAACATTTAAAAAATGGCAGTTTTTGAACACAGAGCCCATAACAAAATGGAACTGTACTGCCGCATGTGTCCATGTTCAATACTCAGACACTAGACACAAGTACACTAGACACAATCACATAGCCAGAATCTCACTGTATTGACTCTCAGAATATACGTATGCTTGAAATCCAGCTCATTTAAGTCTGAGTCCAGGCAAAGATCTGGAGCCGGTTGCACCAGCTGTGTGAAAGTTACAACATAAAGACTAAGTTACAATTTACGCATACTAAATATTTTTTATATATACTCATTGGGTTGAATCCAAATCCTCAGTACTTGCTGTCATGGCTCTTCAGTTATTAATTAGAGTAATGGACAATTTACCTGGGAGTTCACCCAATGCCTCTGAATCAAAGAATCAATTCTTTTTGGAATCGACTCCCAGCCCTACATATCGAATAACCACAAATACTAAGGAGATTAGAACCCTAAATGGCGCCTCAAGTATCTTTTTTTTTAATAATTTTTACAATATTCTTGCCATTTTTCTTGCTGTATGATTTTGTCACAAAAAAGGCATGAATATACAGTAGCAACCATGCAAGAGAAATGCTTTTAAGCATTGCCTTCATCCAGTAGCCACTCTGTCCTGCTGTGAGTAACATCCAGTGAGGACGAGGGTGCGCTGTCTCTCAAACATGACAGAGTCCTGTCAAACTGATGCTTATCATGCTTCTGGCTTGTTAGACAAAGCCACGTCAATGGTCCATGCTGATGTGCGTGTTTGTGCGAGAGAGATAAAGAAGTTTGGTTTCTTCTGCTTTATTCTGAGATTTTTTAAATGAAATTTAAAGGTTTTAATTTGTGCAGAAATAATGCATGACATGCCAAAGGAAAAATAGTAGTTTGCATTTGTATTTGCGGGAGGTGAAATATTAAACCTACATTTAAAGGGCTCACCCAAAATGAAAATTGTAAATATTGCCCAATATTTCATAATATGTCTGTGTAGTGATTAATGCAGTCTGTGTAGCATATGTTATAGGGAGTAGATCTTCATCTTGCCTTCACCTCCTCACAGAATGATTTCATGTCACTTAAGTCATCTTGGTTTCCATAGCAGCAGCTCTCCTGACTGGTACATGCTCCCTTTATAGTAGGTGTTTGATGAGAGTGTGCTTCTGATTTTATTTTCCATTCATTGTGTGGCTGGCCAGATTTGGTTTGATGTAGTATTTCAAAGAAAAAAAAATCACTTTCCTGTGCCAACATAATGGTTGGCTCTCACCCTTAGCACAAGCATAATATTGTTTTGGGTCAAGCATCAATTATTAATTGTGATAGATAGTAATGATTAAAGTGCGAACCTGATAGCTTTCTCAGGAAAAAGTCAACAAAGTAACTATCCACTTGTTATACAATGCATTTTATCTGAAGTATGATCCCAAATCCCATGTTTGTTTGTTTTTTGAGAGCTATTAGTTATGTAAAATTAAGTATTATGCAAAATTAACCTGGTATGAAAACTCATAAAATGTCAGTATCCTTACTGAGGTCATAATTTGGCATAGTTTGTAGAACTGGCAATCAGTTGATTGTAATAATTATTTTTAATTATTTAACTATTTTGTGCAAACTTGTTACTGCATGATTTTCCACACATTACAAAAAAAGAAAGAAGGAAAATTGTCATTAAAATTGTGACGTCCAAACAGTAAAATAATTTGCGCTCTTTCTGCAGCAAGACAGGGAGACAAGTTAAAAAATTAAATAATAATAAAAATTAAATAATAATTTTCTTGAATTTTACACAAATGTAAGTGTTGACTGCATTTGTCAGGCTTGTTCATTCATCAATTCATCAACCCTGTTACCAGTATAATTATCTAACTATAAACCAACATTTGGTACCGAACTAGCTGGCTGATTATTGGCAGTTTAATTTAAGGTAAATTTACAACACTTATTATTTTATTTTATTTTAAAATATCTCTGTCTTTGATTTTGATATTTGTTTATTATTATTATTATTATTATTATATATTTTTTAATAACAAAAACCCACCAATCAAGATTTTTTTTTTTACTGTATAAAAGACACTTTTAAGTGTTTTAGGTCTTATTTTGTACTCTATTTGTGGAAAGTGGCAGCCGCATGAAGTCTTAGGATGAGGGGTCCTGCATTTACTCTCAGTATCTCAGGCACTATCATATGTGTTTGATATGCCTGAGAAAATAACTTAAGGCATGACTTCAAGCATACTGATGGATGACAGAGGTCTTTATCTAAATATATCTGTTCCACCATCACAGATCAGTTTGTCAGTTTATGGATTATCGCAATTCATTGGTCACAGACAGAGAATCCTGGAAGGAGGATTCCTTGAAAACATTTTCTCAGCAGAATTCACAAATCTTTCCTTGAAAGTGACCCAACCATTAAAATCTAATCTTTAGGTGTGAGAAGAGCTCCGGGTTTTTTATGTCCACACTGAAAAAATTTCAACCCACTAAAATTGAAAAGGCAGAAACTTAATGATAGTGATTTCATCCCATTTTAATGTCAATTTCAATCCCTGTAGCCAATAATGCTTTAACCGATTGAACATTTTTAACCACTTCATAATATGAGAGCAAACAATTATAGATTATTTATTGTCCATTACACTGAGGTCTGTCTTTCTACAGTGTAATGTCTGGAGGAACATATGAGATGAGATATGAAGATTATTGACAGTGTACAGCAGGTGCTTCTTAAGGCCTTATTGATATGTTGTCTTTGTGTTTATTGAATGCTTTACCTCCCGCTATGAGGTCTAGCTCAGTCAGTTAACAGTTCAGCCAAAACGCAAAGCCCCCTGTGACTGTTTTATCCAGCAGGTCTAACAATGGTTATTTTTTGGTGTCCTTCCATCCTTTAGAGTCTAGACAACCAACAAATGCAGTCATTGCCTCCAGGCAACTGCCAAATGCTGAGAATCTTCCACCCACGGTGCTGTCACTCTGTGAAGTTAATGGAAATTGCTGTTAAATTTGGCATATTTCTCTCAATAAAAACTCTGTTTAAAGTAAAATAAAACACAAATTTTACCTTTCAGCCAATTTGCATGTTCCCATTCATTATTACCACTACATTTTGGATCAAAGTGATTTTTTTAATGCAAAAAGTGAAATATGGATAAAAATATATTTTAAAAATTATATTAAAATATTCTATAAAAAAAAA
>NW_015647488.1:4835-13293 GCF_001515625.1 Sinocyclocheilus rhinocerous
TATATATATGTATATATGTATATATTCAGCCAATTTGCATGTTCCCATTCATCACCACTACATTTTGGCTTCCTATATTTTAGTTTCTTAAAATCATAATTATTTTTTTCCGATACAAATACAAAATTGTTTTCAATATAAATATGTGTGCTATAAATATGCTTTTTTATAGCGAAAGTAAAACAAAATTTTACTTTTCAGACAATTTGCATGTTCCCTCTCAACATTTTGTGTCAAAATGTTAATTTCTTAAAATCATAGTTTTTTTTTTTTAAAGCAGAAAAATACTGATATACAAAATTATATATAGATTTTTACAATTACACATTACATATGTTGTATTCTGACTTTTATACTCTCATCCGGTACGATGATGACTTTAGCTCACGGCATTGAGCCTCTCGTCAGAGCAGGGTTGAGACATGGAGTTGTCAGTGGACTCAGTGTTTGCCTGGTGGATGTTATTCAGGGTTAGAGATTAGCTGTCTAAATATGACCCTCTCTCATGAGACAAACATCACAGAACCTGCCTTTGAGTGAGGTACTGTCTGCATAGCTTGAAATCAGCACAAAACATTGGATCACGTTTAGATGCAACTCACATGTCTTTTGTTGTGGAGAAGAAATTAACATGTCTGCTTATGGTCTGTTTACAGCAATGTGGACACGGATGAGCTGTGTGGTAAGAGTTCATACTTTTTATTGACAGTATTACTGGAAGGTTCACTGTAATGATGAAAAGATACTTGAGGCAGCATCTGGGGTTCCTCTGAACCCTCTGGAGAAACTATAGACACACTTCAGAAATGACAGTTCACTGAGGAAGTCATATGATCCTGCAGGAAATCTAAAGACTGTCAACGGTTCCACATAAGTGAAGCACTCACAAACATATGAAGTTACTTGAATAAACAATAGGATATTTAAGGCATCTTTACAGGCTGCCTAGAGGTTCTCCAGAGGGCTCTGTCTCAGGTATCCTTTAATTTAAAAAAAAAAAATTCTGTTCAAATTATGTTTTACTTGTAACCCATTTGTGCCCAAATTTTTCTGATTGGTTTCATGCATATAGTCATGTTAATAGTGTCCTATTTGAACATGTTCTGCATTTATTTTCCCCAGGTTTTTGTTTTTTTTCTTGAAAATCGTATTTGAATGTGCGGCAACTATAGTTGCCGGTGGGCAAATATGTTGTATGCACCCCTTCAATGTCAAATTTCAATAGGAGGAGAGCATTTGGCATCTAACTCAAAATAACTGCTTTCAACAGATCAATCTTTATTCATAAACAAATTTATAAGTAGTTGTAAATTTACATAAACATATTTGCATATTATACTTTGTGATTTAAATATGTAATATTGCACATTTTATGAATAGGCACATATTGATTAGGTCAAATGGATTAACCCTGACAAAAGTCATTGATATTCATGAAATGAATGATATTCTTTTTAAAATATATGATTATTTAAATAATTATTAAGTGTAGGCTACACCCATGATTGTTTATTTACTTATTGAACATGCAGGTATTTTCATTCTTAGAGGTGTGTTGGTTAAATGAAAATAAATAAATAACAATAAATAGAATTAAGAAAATATTACATCTGTATAATAAAAAAGGTATACCTGAAAGAAAATTAAGCATTTTTTTAGGCCCATAGTATTCAATGGCTGACTGTAGTAGGTGATTTCATATAATAATGTAAATGTAAACTCATTACTTGTCTGAATTTCAACATTATAATGGAATCATAAGCTACTAGTCATAAAAAGAATTAGGGTCCTTGACCAATTAGAATGAAACGCATCCAAACTGGATAAAGGGGGCTCAATATTTTGCCCCTTACAAGACATAATGTCATAAAAGGGAGAAAAGATAATCTACAGCAATTAATCCCATGTGTTAGCTCTTTATCTTTCCATTCTTCATTTTGTGTGACTGACAGAAGTTTGTAAACTGCTGCTGTCACTTGAAAACTAGAAATTCCCACCCCCCATGACAAAAGCAGACACAGAAGTGGGGCAGTACCTATAGTTGCCGCTTGGACTTTTGACTAAGTATAGAAAAAACTATAGATCTCCTGGAAGATTTGTTTTGTTTGGATGATTCTAGAGAGCTTCATGATTATGTAGATATATACAGTGGGTACGGAAAGTATTCAGACCCCCTTAAATTTTTCACTCTTTGTTATATTGCAGCCATTTGCTAAAATCATTTAAGTTAATTTTTTAATAAACTGCGGCAACTATAGTTGCCGGTGGGCTTAAATGGGCTAATGTATTACACTGTTTTATATACAGTAAATATGTGGAAGATCATTTATTTATAATAAATCATTTAAATAAATAAAAAAGGTTTGGGGTCAGTGAAATTTAATAACGCTGTACTTTTGAACAATTCATCAGAGAATCCTGAAAATAATTCAGTTTCAGCATCATTACTCCAGTCTTCAGTGTCACATGATCCTTCAGATATCATTTCAATATGCTGATTTGCCGCTTAATTATTATTGATTCTCAATTATAAATAATGGTTCTCATTATTATAAATAACATAAATTATTATAAATAACAGTTTTGTGGAAATCATCATACTTTTTCAGGATTATTTGATTAATTCAAAAGAACAGCATTTATCTGAGACAGAAATACTGTATTTTGTAACATTATACATGTCTTTATTGTCACTTTTGACTAATTTAAATGCATCCTTGCTGAATAAAAGTATTAATATAATACTTTCTTAC
Organism: Sinocyclocheilus rhinocerous; assembly: GCF_001515625.1. Lineage (NCBI taxonomy): Eukaryota > Metazoa > Chordata > Actinopteri > Cypriniformes > Cyprinidae > Sinocyclocheilus > Sinocyclocheilus rhinocerous. Next base: position 7,589 of record NW_015647488.1, read on the forward strand.
TCCAAACTTCTGAATGGAAGTGTATCAGCTTCCACAAAAATATTAAGTAGCACAACTGTTTTCAACACTGATAATAATAAATGTTTCTTGAGCAGCAAATCAGCATAATAGAATGATTTCTGAAGGATCATGTGACACTCAGCTTTGACAACACAGGAATTATTTACATTTTAAATGATATAAAAGTAGAAAACCATTATTTTAAATTGTAATAATATTTCACAATATGACTCTTTTTACTTTTTATATCAATTAAATGCAGCCTCAATAAGCATAAAACCTACCAACCTCAATAAACGAAAGGAAGAAAGTAACTTATGAAGTAAAGTAGTAAAGTATTACAATGAAAAGTGCAAACATCAAGTATAAATATATACATTTTGCATTAGATGAATACAGTGTATATACTGTACATATTTTACAGTAGTTCTCAATTACTAATTTGCTTTGAACAATGAAAATATATTCTATAGAAATTCTAATTCTATGGTAACGCATAGAATTATTTCCAACATTAACAAAACATGACATTATTTTATCAAGTAATGTTTGAAATGTGTTTTTATGAAAACATTGTCATATGTATCTTAATATTTTAAATAGTCTTTCTTTCTTTTAGAATACTTCTCTCAGCATCTTGGAGAATATGAAAATGTCCTCGCTGCCTTGGAAGACCTGAACGTATCCATACTGAAAGCCATGGATAAAACCAAGAAGGTGAGTTGCCTTCATGTTTTTACTGCATACAGTGTTCAACAAATGATCTCAATTACATAGTTGACTGAAATTACATCTATGAGAGAAGATGGAAAATAGTTTTCTTATCTAATGTATGTCTGGCCACCTCTGACTGAAAGCAGTATTAGCTGTGTACTTGAACGTATATAACCTTTGTGTATTTATGTGGCCGCTGCCACTTGTTTTGAACTCTGAGTGTTTGTGAGTAGGCAGCAGATAGATGTGATAACTGAAGCACTAAAATTAGTATTCTGCATCCATTCCTGGAGGCTGTCAGTGTCTGATCTTAATCACACGCAGCATGTTCCCTGGGCCCTAATGCGGCCGTTAGGTGTGTACTTTTCTCTGAGTCGTTATAAAGCTGTGTGAGCTCTGAGAGTGGATGAAGATGGATCTGCAGCAGCTCAGACTCACATCTGTCTGACATACACAGCCGTGCTGCTGCCCACAACCTGCTGCTGGAGAGATAAAACTGTTTAATCTCAATATGATTCAAAATTAAATTCTGTTTGTTGATAAAAATGGATGTTATTTGTCAAGAATAATCAGACTACAGACAATTGTGTGGCCACAAACTGCACTGTAAAACTGAGAAGACACTTGAGGGAACATTTTGGGTTTCTCACACAAACAAAAATGACTGTTCTTTGAAGAACTTAGAAATTAGTGCTCATTGCGGTATACTCATGGTTCTTCACTCAGGGGTACAATGAAGTTTGAAATAGCTGAGGACTGGTGTTTGTGAACATTCGGACGTCACCCACAACATTAGGGATCACTTTTGAGTTACCTCAAGAATCTTTTCATTTCTACAGTTATATAAACTACACTCAAGCTACCGTTTTTATAAAAGACTGCTACACCACAGTCTTCTAATGAACGTAGCTTGAAATTTTAATAGGGAAAGAACTATTAGATGATTTAATGGTTTCAATTTATTTGAAAAACAACAACAACAACAAACATTTTAATGAGGTTAAATCAGGGGTTATTATCATAAACTAAAACTAAAAACATTTTTAATACTTGAAATAAAATAAACATTAACTGAAATAAAATTATATATGACAACTTAAATTAAAAATAATATATATACTTCAGCTACCTTGACAAGGCAACATTTCTCATCTTTGTTTAACTAAATAAACTAAAACTATACAGACATATTTTAAAAACAAGCAAACAAAAATTACAAATAACAGTAACAAAATTACTAAAACTATTAGTGTACTAGTGTCGACAACTAGGGTTGCTACTCCTAAACACTGGCCTCAATTTCCAACAAATGTTCATATACAAAGATTTAATAGAGATCTTGTATGTTTAATCTATGATTTGTGGACAATAATTACATAATACTTGTTAATATGTGATTGTCACAGTAATTAACTTCAATAAATTACTATAATGTGCTTGGTTATTGCCAAAGACTATAGGATACCCAAGACGTGTCACTCGTATAGTTTTGAATGGGGAAAAATGAAACACTCAATATGGCCGCTCTATTGAAGGAAGCCCCGCCTTCTGAATAAAAGAGCCAATCACTAATCGGTAAAGTCATTGGAGCTGCCGTTAGAAGTCCCGGCTGCTATAGAAACAGTCAGCATTCTGGAGACGTGCGCTTAGGACTGTGCATGCGCATTGGCTGGTCTAGCCTGAAAAATAAGTTTTTTAATGCAATTGGAGCAAAATAAACAACATTTATGAGACGGTTGTTGTCAGATTTCTTTGGTGATTTCAAATATGAAATTGTTTTGGAGAATTTGATGTTTCCCCTTTCAAAGAGATAAAAGCTGCACTTGCATGCCCGAGAGACGTTTCAAAGATGGCCGCCGAGTGAAATGACTTGTCTTAAAGGGACTTTGGTTATTGCACCACAGTAATTATTATCTTCAAAACAGTTTGTATATAATTAGACTCATGAAGACGAAAGACACATAAAAAATAGATTACTATATTGCATCTCTCATGTGAAACACAGGATGATCTGCTCACAGATGTATTGATTGGGTTATTGGCTGCTGTCTTACTCTTATAGATGTGCAGTGCTGTCGGTGGTTATCAGCACTGACATTCTGGTCTGAACAGCAGTGTTTATCTTGCAGAGTCTGATGTCAGTAATCGGCACAGTTCACAGAGGAACACGCAGGTATGAGCTGCATGCATCAGTTCCCGCCGAGCCATTTAACCGAGACTGTCTGCTGCCTCGCACAGATAATGAATTAGCCAAGCGCTGACTCCAGGCCCAGCAGACATGTCACTTAATGCATGTGAGCGTCTCAGAAATGGAGTCGTCGGCATGAAGGGCAGTGCTGTGTCATTTCATTATGCCGCTTGATTAGTGAGGCAGACAGAGGAAGTGAAACACGATTAATGAGTTCAATGGGACTTTTTTTTTTTGTGAAAGACTACGGGCATTTGCTTCTGTGTTTTATTGTACGCCTCTAAACCTTCAGCATTACTGTGAGCAAAAGAGCAGTAAAAACAAATCCTCACATGAATGAGAAGTGGCCGTCTGCTGAAGATGATGAGAGAGAGGTGCAAATTGCGATTGATTGTTTTATCACTGCATGGTATAAGGTTTTAGGTGCGTTGACAGGTGCTGTTTCTGTTCAGCCAGAATTTCATTTGATTTGATACTGTTTTGCAATGTTCAAAGAGCATGAGGAATAACACGTCTCATTTAGAGACAAGAGCCCAATTCCCAATATTGAACCTCAAAGAGAGAAATAGTGCGAGAAGATGGAGTAGAACAGACATCATTTCAATGTCTCTGTTTGCTGTCCTTAAAATATTTAAACAATTGTGTAGTTTTTGAATCGCCACTGGTTAGAATTTACAGCACTATCCACTAACCAGGAAATATATATAACACATTTCTGGGCACAAAATAAATGAAAAAATTATGAATTACAGTTCAGTGACATCTGCCATGCTATCAACAATAAAAAAGACACCGTGAAATCAAAACTGTGATTTTCAATTTAGCTTTGAATTAATCTGTATAATTTTTTGTGGTTTTGATAGTCACCTGTGTTCACCAAGGCTGCATTCATTTGAAAAATACAGTAAGAACCGTAGTATTGCGAAATATTATTACAATTATAAATAAATGTGTTTATTTTAATATGTTTTAAAATGTAATTTATTCCTGTGATGTAAAAGCAGAATTTTCAGCATCATTACTCCAGTCTTTAGTGTCACATGACACTCAAGAATCATTTCTTATTATTATCAGTGTTGAAAAAGGTTGTGCTGCTTAATATTTTTTTGTGAATATTGTGATACAGTTTTTTCAGGATTTTTCGAAATAACAGCATTTATTTGAAATGCAAATCATATCATCTGTAACATTAATATAGTAAATGTTTTTACTGTCACTTTTGATCATTGATAAATAAAAATATTAATTTCTTTATATATATATATATATATATATATATATATATAGCTAGTGTATATTAAAGTTAATGAAATGTTGTTTTACCACGTTGCTTAAAATACAGTTCTCTATTTTGGGAAAATGGACCAAGCTAACACACACATTAAATAATTATAATTTATTTGCTTATTTATTCGTTTAAAGAAGCAAGCTCAATTGTACCTGACTTTTTGTTTCAAAAGAAAATGTGTTCACAATTAATAGGAAAGAAAACTGTACATGTCCATATTTAAGAAAGGCAATGCTTTTAATTTACTCTTGTGATTATGAATGCAAAGACTGATTATGAGTGGCCAAATCATAATCATTCTAACTTGTGGTGATAGAGAAAAAAAACAAGGTGTTAACAAAGGAATTTTCTTTGATCTCTCTCTTCACACCACTTGATAATGTGCACGTCTCTATTGCATGAGCTCCTTTAATCATGAGCAACCACAGATAGTGATTGTGTATGGCAACAAATAGTGTTGTGTTTATTGCATAAGGCCACGAGTAGGTGTGCAAACCAGCTGCTGTGATGCATGTGGTCTCTGCCCTCAGGAGGACAGGCCTCTATAAACAGCAACCACACTTATGAACATCATACTGTGAGCGCTCATATCATCCAGCCAATATCTCTTGCCTTCAAGTGGAGTCGTGACAGATTTATAGCTCAAATATTAAACATATTGTTTTTATATTGATGATTTTATCTCCAAATTATGTTTTTTATAAGAATGACATCTTTGTAACATGATTCACTTACCTTATAGTATCTCATTTAGTAATTTTACAGCATCACACATCAGCTTCAAACTTTTTTTTACAGCTTGTCATTGAAAACAATGGAATATGATGTATTTATGTATTTATTGGTTGGCTTATTTTTTAGCTAAAAAGGGCATTAAATATGTCTCTGCAGAGCAAAATTAATGCATGTATTTTTGTCACAATCAATATGATTGTTCTGAAGAATTTAATTGTGATTTATTAGTTTTTTTTTTCCATGCTGCAGACACTTTGTATTGATTGCTTGCATGTGTGGTTACGTGATTGGCTGTTGTGTAAAATGTTCAAGCAAGCACCGACACTGGAAGGAAAGATTAGTGATGTTTGCTGCTTGTTAAACAGCTTCAGGTTATGCAGGTCTTGGTTGCAGTGATTCATGCTGAGGTTATTGTAAAGGTCTGTGTGTTTAACCGTCTTTGTAAATACACATGTGTTGGTGGATCTGTTGGATTTGTGACTGTCAACATCTTGAGCAAGTTCATAATAGACGTGGTGTGCAGCACCTCTTTCATAACTGGATGCTCAGAAGAATTATGTGTCCTGTTAGCTGAGGGATGCTCTTGGCTTTAATAATGGCTTTTCTTTGTGACAGAACACGGTTGCTTTAGTGCGCGACATAATTATAGAGGTGGTGATGTGCGGCTGCGGATGTGAAATAAAATCTCGCCCAAAAAGATAGAGAGGTTTGAGACACTCCAGTTTGAGATATAGTTATATTCCTAAATTGAAAGCCATGATGCATGAACTGTTTCGGTCA
>NW_015647488.1:13303-21186 GCF_001515625.1 Sinocyclocheilus rhinocerous
TATATATATATATATATATATATTTACACACACACACATATGTAAATATATGTAAAGGTTTGTTAAAAGCACTTAATTAATTACATTTTCCCATTTTCCGAGACCTAATCTAAAGTGAGAACAATTTATGTTTAATAAGTTAAGAAAGCCTTATCTAACTCATTAAATATAAGCTAATTAAACAAAAAGAATTAAGTTAATTGCAGTGACAATGAATGAAGAACTCACTATTTGTATAGAGTCTATTAATGTATTAACTATAGTTTATAAACTATGAATTAACTATAAACTAATTGTTTGCAAATTATTTGTAAGTACTTTATTAGTGTATACTTATTATAAAGTGTTACCAAATTAGCATTCATTCATATTTTAGTGTGTCCAAAATGCCAGTGTATGTTCAAAGCTCATTCTAGAGCAGCCGTGATAATAAAACCTCTGTCTTTAATCTGCAGGACTATCAAGAGGCCACGCATCTGGAGCAGTTTGTGACACGTTTCCTGTTGAAGGAGACCACCAGTCAGCTGCGGTCTCTCCAGAGCTCTCTGGAGTGTGCCATGGAGACCACAGCCGAACAGACCCGGCAGGAGAGGCAAGCCACCCAGATTTTGTTAAACATACAGTTTCTACTGTACATGTGGAGTGAGCAGAAGATGAGTGGATATTTTCAATTCATTGTCTTTGGCTGAACGTCTGGCTCTTTCAGGGGATTGTCTGCGACGGCAGAACAGAACAAGGGTGATATTATCATAACATTGAGATATGTTCGACTTTATGCAAATCACATATTACAGTATTGAATTCAGATTTTAAATGCTGTTTGGGTGCTTTCATTGTGGCTAGACTGTGACACAGCCATCCTTGGTATTGAATATCTAGAGCATCAGTGGCATTGACTGTTAATAGACCAGGTAACCAGCAGAACATTGACCCAGGCCTTTGTTTTTGTGCAGAAAGGGGACGGATGCCAGTTTAAACCATCACAGAATCAACAGAACGTGTGTGCGCGTGCATGTGTGTTGTGCTTGATTAGCAGCTCATTTTGAGCTCACAGCGTCTCTGACTCACTGGGTTTGTGTGATGAGGAGGGTCTGCTGCATGGCCCATCGTGGGGGTCAGCAGCTCCTTATAGAGCGTAGAATTTAGAATGCAAAATGAGCTGTTTTGTTCCAGCTCCTGGATGATTGCATGCTAGAGAGAGCTGCATGCCTGAGACTGTATATGCACGTGTGTGTGTGTGTGTGTGTGTCACAATGTGCCCAGTACCTCTCCTCCCTCTCAGTGTGCAGCAGCTGTGCTGCTCCGCTCACCTTATGATCTCAAGAAAATTAGCAGTAGCAGCTGGCCTAAAGAAATGAAGGATGCTGAGGTTGGGTTTTAAAAGGAAGTGTTTCCTTTTCTTTTTTTGTCTGTTCTTAAAAACACTCTGGCTCTGATATAGCCAGTTGCATCCTAATTAATTGGTCAATTCAAATGACCTCATTATCGCCTCTGCAGGTGATACAGTGTGTCTAACTTAATAACTGTGCACCACTGAAATATACAGCATTCTATAATCTGTTATTTAAAAAAAAAAAAATTTTAATTGTTCTTCATGGTACTTAATACAGTCTGAGGATATGCAACTCTGAAATCTGTCCTACTCTTTATAAAACTTAAAGGGACTGTTCCCCCCAAAATTTTGTTGAACATAAAAGAATATAATTTGAAGAATGTTGGTAACCAAACAGTTACTGATAGCCATTGACTTCCATAGTATGGAAAAAAATACTATGGAAGTCAATGGATACCAGCAACTGTTTGGTTACCAACATTCTTCATATTATCTTTTTTTTTTTAAATGTTCATCAGAAGAATGAAATTCATACGGGTTTGGAACAACTTGAGGGTGAGTAAATGATGACAGAGTTTTCAGTTGTAGGTGAACTATCACTTTAAGTTTGTTACATTAAGTATTATCTTTCTTCTTTTCAGAGGTGAACTCTATCATGGTATTTATTTATTTTTAATAGGACTGTCATAAAATATAGTTAAATATAGGTTATGATATAGAAATTTACAATAAATTCCCATGTGTTAACATTAGTTAAATATATTAGATAACTTGAATGAATAAAGAACAATACTTCTATTGCATTTATTAATCCTAGTATTATTTTTAAAATCAAAAGTTCTATCTGTTAGCATTAGTTAATGCACTGTAAACTAACATGAACAAACAACAATTTTATTTTACTAATTTTTTTATTTTACTTTATTTTGTTAACTAACATTTACAAAGCTTAATAAATGCTGAAACATTGTTAATAAATTATTACTCATTGTTAATGTTAGATAATGCATTAATTAATGTTAATAAAAGAGACCTTATTGAAAAGTGGGTAACACTTTACTTGAAGGGGTGTGCATAAGACTGACATGACACCTTCATAATCATGACATGACACATGTCATGAATATGAAGGAGGTTTTATGCATGTTTATGACAACTGTCATTAAGTGTCATTCGCTCAGTTATGTCATTTTTAATGCAAATATGACATTATTTGACCTAACCCTAACCTAACCCTACACCTACCCATAGCCCATAACAAAGACATCTCAAACAATGTCATCTTTGCATTAAAAATTACATAACTGAGCAAATGACACTTAATGACAGTTGTCATAAACATGCATAAAAAACCTTCATATTCATGACATGTGTCATGTCATGATTATGTAGGTGTCTTGTCAGTCTTATGCACACCCCTTCAAGTAAAGTGTAACCGAAAAGTGTTACCAAAATAACTTCATAGTTTTTTACATACATTTACCAAATTAAATGTACTTGTTTAATGCTAAATCATCACATTAATTCATGTTTAATCAGAAAATTAGGAGATTAATCATGATTTTGACAGCCATAGTTTTTAGTACAAATTTAGTACAAAGGCATTTTCAATTATTTCACGTTGGAAATATCTCAGTGGCATTGGCTTTGGACTGATCTCTCCATCTCTCAGTCCTCACAAGTCGTTTTCAGTCAGTCTATCACAGATCTTGACGCTGCTAATACAGCTGTACCAAGTCTGCAGCCTCACTCACAATCCCATGAGCACACTCTAAATATCTCCACTTCTGCCATGCCAAGTCCCCTCTGACCTTTATCTCGGTTGGATGATTTTTTACAGAGCACATATTTACACAGTTAAAGGGATAGTTCAGGCAGAATGTTCATGCTGCTCTGTTAAATACAGTGAAAATGACCAGGACCTGTCAAGATCCAAAAAGGCACTCTTTAAAAAAAAAAAAAAGCATACACATTTATACTGTTAACTGAATGTTATGTTTTCAGACACTTAATTGCATGTTATTTGTTATATAAAATGCAATCAGCTGAAATTTAGAGTACCTCTTTATCTCTAATTTCATAATTATTTCTATCGTTATTGAAATACGGTTAAAGTGCACTGACAAGCATTTATGGTAAACTAAAATATACTTTAATGTAATTTCTATTGAAACCATGTCATGTATTAAATATATTTGTAATGACATGTGATATTGAATAACACACTATTAATCAAGTGACAAAAGATTAAAACATAATGATTTAAAATGTACTTTACAGTAAAACCTTTCTTTTGACATTATTACAAAATGCACCTTTTATCTTTTATCTGTTAAGAAACATTCATGAAAGTATTCATGAAGTGTACACTTAAGTGGCCTTTTATTTCATTTATATGTTATTATATGCAATTACAGTTTAAGAGATATACTTTTAACATTTAAAGTACACTACAAGTGCACATGCAATACAATTAAGCATACTTTTCACAAGTGAAGAGCAGTCAATGTTCATCATTTACATTCAGAAAAATGGAAGTGAGAAGCGTTAACTTTCTCCTTTTATATTCCATGAAAGAATAAAATCATAGTTCATAGTAATCATACTTGAACCATCCCTTTAAGGAGAGTTTTCATCATTTTTTTCAAGCACAGACCTGTGCATGTCTTCACATGGCTACACACGTGTAACCTCTTATATCACCATGCTTTTGTGTCACAGTTGACAGTGTGGAGTTTCATAACATTAGTGTTTTTTAGAAAGCGTATAGACATTTTGAGCCTAAAGGCTTTGAGATGGCGAGGCCTGGCGTTATATGGCCAGCTCATTTTGTGCTGATTGATTCCCACTGCGTTAGATGTGCTGAATGTGGCTGGTGGCCAGAACAAATTGAAATAGCGTGGTCAATTCTCTATTCTGTCTGAAGCGTCGAGTCAGGCTCTCTGAGGAGCAGCACGCACACAGGGATGAAACAGGGGAGATGAGCTCGAATCTGAATCCAGAGCTCACAGGAACGCTCACCCCCATCCACAGCACTGCTTTCATCTATGTGTGCGAAGTAGACCATTACCAGCAATTAGGAAACAGCACTGTTGCTGATATACCTCCATTTTTGTTTTTCACACTGCGTCATTTTCATATACTTTCCTGCTTAAAAAGAGGCTGGTCTCTGGAGAACAGTTGGTTGCGTTTGTCAGTTCAGATCCATGGGTTCATGCAGATGTGTGGATGTGACTCCAGCTGAGTTTTAATCACCTGTGTGGCTCTAGCCGATTCATTTGCTTCTGATTTCAGCGTGCTGATGCAGTTGTGAGCCATTTTTAACCGCGGAGGGTAAGCTTCCCTCAGGACGTGCGTTGTGCAACAGTGTCTTTAGGGATAATGAGCAACCAACCGAGCCTTAATTTTGACACCTGCCTGCCTACATGTATTTCATTGTCTCAAGAGTTAAAATAGATGCAGCATTCCTCTGCTGCTCGAGAACAGCCGAACAATAGATATAATTAGATTTCATATAATCCTTTATATGAAAAATGGTATTCAGTTCATAACATATCATATTTTTTGAGTGGTTGATGGCACATGATTACTTCATCATAAAAGTAAGGGGTACTACTGTTCAATCAGGTGGTCATTATGGCAAAATAAACCCTAACCGGATGACCAGGATGGTCTCAGACTAAATGGGATTATTTTGTGATAATAACTGTACATTATTCTACTTATGGCTACATACTTGCATAAATAAATAGATAAATAATAACTATATCATATATTTATTTATTTGAAGAATTCAGATGCAAAAAGTCTGTCTGAGATTTTTACTCTTAAATGAGCATTTTTAACAGGCTCCTATGTTTAGGTTCAGTAATTTCACTTTAATTGCAAAGAGAAGGTTATTAGTCAGTTATTGAATCCCTTATTTTCAAAAAAGTCCAATGTTATTTTCATAGAAGCCTCAAAATGCTAATTTAAAAGAAAATCCCAGACAGACTTAGAGGTTTTTGCATCTGAAGTCTTCATTCATTCATTCATTCATTCATTCATTCAGTCAGTAAATATACAGATAAAATATTATTATGAAATTTAAATAATATATTATTCAAAATATTAATATTTGACTTGTAGATTGATATTTAAAAATATTAGTAAATATAAATAATAAACATTTTTTAAAATATTAATACATTACTTGTAGATTAACTTAAAGCTTTTGCAATGCAAACCAATTTATAATATCACAATATTAATCTATTATTAATAATCTGCAATTAAAAGTTCCTTTTCTATGGATTAATTAGCTAAATATTTATCACAGTGTTAGTGTAATTTTTTTTGTCTCATACTGCTTTCATCTTTTTCCAAGCAGTGTTTTCTTGCTTTAACTGGGCAATCCTTCGTCATCTAAAAGGTTTATGCTTACCATAAATTTAGTACTGAAGTCCATTTATGCTTACAGGAAGTCACAAAATGCTGCAATTACAGGGCTTAAAGCATTTGTCTTGGAGTGAGACTGTAGAGTGAGATGTGAAAGAGGCATTGAACAAGCTGCTATGGATAATCATGAATTGAACAATTTATTGTTAAACAAAACCATTTGTATAATGCTCCATGTCCTGATTGACCAATCAGAATCAAATTGTCCAGAGACCTTTGTAATACAGAACAAACATAAACCACCATCACGCAAAATAATCTCTTATATACAACATTAAAGTTACTAATAGCAAAAACAGTATACAAAGAAACCCTTCCGACAACATGTAAGAAACCTGCTGACAGATTTTGTACATTTTAATTGGTAGCATGAGGAGCAGGGCAGAAAGGTCTTGCACAAGCAAAGAGGCATCAGTGTAGTCGTGATGTTGAAGAACTGCGTTTTGATGCTGGATGAAAATGTTGAAGAATCATTTGCATGTGAATAGACCGTGTTTCTGCTAATGCAATTCAATTAGATGCAACGTATGAATGCTATTAGCATAGGCATTTGAGCTTTTCCTGTAGTGAAGAGCCCTTCATAATGTAAGAATATAACACATTTTTAAAGGCAAGAATTAGTATTTCTTATATGACGCTTTAAGGATTTCAAGAAACCCGTAATACTAATTATACATTTAGGTATACATCCCACACTGTTTGTACTATGGACAAGAATGATACTTCAAATCATGCAGCTTGCTGAGAGGAGGTGTTATTATTGATGATAAAATAAATGAAATAAACCTATAGACTTACAATTATAGAGGGACCTGAACCATCTTTGGACGGGCACCGTAACGCTATGGTGAACCGCAACCACAAGATAAAGACTATGATATGGTGATGGCAAACTTTAAGCTATTCTTTCTATTGCTTCAGGATCTACTGCTTTATTGATGGTTTCCTGCTGGTCTATGGGAGTTTCAGATGGACCAGTATCAACCTCTTCTACTCTAGCCTTTTATCTCACTCCACTCACTTCATCCTCCAATGCAGTATTGCCAATGTCCCCTTGTTTACAGAAAGACAGCAAATCTGACTGTTGTTCTTTTAAATCATATTTTATTGAGGCCTTATTACAGCCCATCTTTACAGTAAGACAGGATACTTGAGTGTGGATTTGTTTGTTTTGTTCTTGTTCTTGTGCTATGGATAAAGTAAATTCATAGTACACTTTCAGTGATCATTTCTTTAACAAATAATTTTTTCTTCGCGTGAAGAACATTTTACAAATCTGAAGAACCTTTTGAAGAACCTTTCTGTGGAATGGAAAGGTTCCATGGATGTTAAGGATTCGTCATGGAACCATTGATGCCAGTAAAGAACTTTAATTTTTAAGAGTGAAGTCTCAGCTGTAGGAATTCTCTGTAGAGGTACTTTGCATAGAGTAACACTCACCAAATCGTAGTTTAGCTGAAAAGGTTTGAGTGATGTTAAACGAGAAGCTCTATCCAGGTCACGGCACCAAAACTGTTGGAAACTCTTCAGCAGGATTCTTTATTGAGAACCTGCTGTTTCAGGCCCTGATACATTTGAAGCGAAATCTATGAATGAACAGTACTGGTGGGATGTCATTTCAAACAAAATCAGGCCAAAAAGAAGTTTGTTTCAGGAGTTCGAAACGTTTCAGAAAAGTTTGTTCCAGCTGGTAAACACATTTGAAATACCATTGGTCCATGGCTACTTTGCAGTAGAAATGAAGTCGTAATTCTCATTGAAAGTGACACTGACAGTTTTTTCATGTTTAAAGGGGTCATATGATGCGATTTCTATTTTTCCTTTTCTTGTGTGTTACAGTATGTAGCTATTTGTGCATGTATAAGATATGCAGAGTTACAAAACTCAAAGTCTCCCACAAAAGGATTTATTCTATCTAAAAGAGAAGGCTGATCCAGACCGGGCTAATCGCGTCGTGTGCATGTGTGTGTGTGCGTGAGAAAGAGACAGGGTCACATCACAGTGGAGTCAGCTTTCTTAATCGCGGCTTGTGTACTGCAAATACATACGAGCATCATCACTGTGTCTGACTCTGTTCCCCTTTCGTGCTTGAAATATGGTAAAACTAAGGGCA
>NW_015647488.1:22063-27174 GCF_001515625.1 Sinocyclocheilus rhinocerous
CTTGTCTGAAGGAGGGACTTTGTAGAAAACGAAGTGTTTGAGAGAGGCGGGGCATAGAGGAACTACAATAACGTACAGTATTTGAAAAATAATGTGTTTTTTGAACATTAAAGCATGTCAACATATTCTGTTACACCAAATACACAAAATAATGATCTTTAAAAAAGCATCATATGACCCCTTTAATACTTCAAAAGCGCTTGCTTGAAATCAGTCTATTGTATAAAGTACTATATAAAATCTATTCTGCAAATTATTGCTTCTGATGGGTGTTAAATTACTGAAGGATATTTATCAGTCAGCCATATATGATGTTTATAGTTATTTTTGACCTCCCATTCCCTGGGCAGAATGATCAGCAGCTATAAAGAGATGAGCATATGAGGAAAAAAACATGTTACTCTCATTCCTGAGCATCTGCATTGTGTGTTTGTGTGTGTGCGGTCTTGATCACAGACAGGGGCCTGTGAAGCCAGAGGTTCTGCCTATTCAGTGGTCAGGAAGGAGATCTAATCGAAGACTTCAAAGGAATAACAGCTTGTCTCCGAACAACCCACTTCTGAACCTTGTCAATTCAGGTGATTATTATGAGCCTCAGTGTTCTGGAGGAAGAAAAGGGCACATACGCACACCCAGTGGGCATGCAGCTGACAGCAGATCTGGAAAGAAGTTTAGGTAGGAGGGATTGTGAAGAACGACTATGGGAGAGACTCCAGAGAAAGAAGAGGACAGTCTAGGACCTTTTAAAGAGAACTAAATTATTACATTATTGTAGTAATATGGCTATTCAATAGATTCTTTTTCCATTTTATTATTTCTATATAGTTTGAATTTTGACACAATTTAAAAGTGAATATTCCTGATAGAAAATTTGATAAGGACATAAAAAAATGTAAAAGCAATTCTTTAGAGAGCATGTGATAAAACACACTGCCAAAATAAACTCTCCCAAAACAGTTCATTTGATCCCAACTCCGTTACATTCAGTCCTAGAGCATTATGGCAAGAGAGCAAGAGAGAGAGCTGTATTTGTGTGTTTCTGCAGGTCTGTATGAAGAGGACAATCAATGGATAACTCAGATCAACAGACTGCAAAAGCTGATCGACCGTCTTGAGAAAAAGGCAACAGGCTACACAAATGATTTCTGTCTTTCTCATTATAATGCTTTTTCTCTCTCTGTCATCAATCATCCTTCTAACTTTACAATTCATTTGAGGGTAAAACCTGTCAAGAATATGTCTTAAGTCATATAGTCATATTATAAAATATAAAATTTTATTTAAGCTTTAAGCTTATTTTAAAGCTATTTTAAAACACCTGGTAGTAATTATTCTACTTTCCTTAATGTTTGCTGATTTAAATAAAACAATATTGCATTATACTAATGAGAATCTAATGAAAATCACTATTGAGAATAATGAAATTTAAAAAAAAAACAATTACAGTAATGAGAACGAGATTGTCGCATTACTCTGATATGAATTATATTTCTTGCATTACGGTAATACAAATTTTGAGGTAAAATATCCTTAAAATATACTTATTATTAAAAAAATTATTCTCCTAAAAGCAGGTTTAATTTTTTGAATGCAAAATACAAAATGAACACAAAATGGCTTGTGTTTCTTTCATAGGAACTGCGTTTGGAGCCGGTGGAAGAAGAGGTGTTGGGAAGTTCCACCAAATCAGTAAGTCATTTATGGTCACCCTGTATGTCACTGTATTCTCAGAAAATCATTCACAGAGACCACAGACGCCTGCCGTCTAGGAAACAATGGGGATCGAGAAACTAGTTCCAAGTTATTCTTTTTGATTTCCTTTTTTCTCCGTCTATCACTCTTCCTCTGCCATCTTTTGCACAGTACTTTGAGAGAGCTTTTCTCTGAGGCTCACAAGATGATGTCGACATACAGTACTATAAATAGGTGGTTTGTATGTCTGTGATTCTGTGCTTGTGAACGCCAGGAGAAGAGTGGTACCCGGACCCCTGGGGAGACTGGCTGTAAACACAGTTGTGCATGACTTCCGACAGAGACACAATACAACATTATATTGGACATGCTGAAGCATAAAATTACACACAAATGAGTAGTTCCTTTTTCAAATAAGACTCCCATCCTATTTCACAAGGCTTTTATGAACACCTTGCAAACATCCTTTGCACAAGCAAATGTGTGATCTTTCTGGGATTTGTAGCAGTCAGTTTATAATGAGCGATATTTCAGGTCTGTTTTATTGCATTCGTATGTTTCACATTCTCATACATCCAAATGAGGAAGCATTTATCTCTCTATGGTCTATGAAACTCTATTTCATGGCTGAAGTTAAATAGTCTCTCATCAATTTGTCATTTGTCGGTTATCTAAACAGACAGTGACATTCACAAACTGTATGCATGGAATAACGATTTCAGCATTGCTAATTCATCTGTATTATTTCATTGATTTCATTGATATTTTCATTCATTCAAGTCTTACTTCAGCTGTGTTTTATGTTAATAGGACTGATTTTGTTCAAAACAGATCTCCTTGATGTGAGGATACTTACAAAGGAAACTCTTTCTACTTGACATTACATTCATTTGTAGCAGATAAATATGGGAATATTATAGATTGGGATGCATTACACACAAACAGCATTGAAACAAAATGCATTTTCCTCTGGGTGTATTTGTAGAGAGAGTTAGTTAGTGAAAGATGGGAAATGGCAATAGTACAGGGCCCGTGGAGAGGTCACCATGTCCTGCAGGGTACGAACTCTCACGTCCTGTTCTCTTCAGCTCCCATTCACCTGTCAACAACTTGTTTTATAAAAAGCAGCTATTATGACGCGCGTCTTCATGACTTTACCTGACGCTCGAGACCTGAGGGGTTTCTCTTTATTCTCACACCAGTCTGAGTCACAGCACCATAGGTGGGAATTTTATGTTTTAGTCATGTTTTAATCCGTCCCCATCAAACCCTATTTGACCCTCTTGGATTCATTCTGGAATAGTGTTGATCTGACATCTCTTAACTGTGACTCAAAAAGTTCTGTATAATAAATAAAATAATTATTATGTAAATAAATAACTTTTATTATTATTATTATTACACACACACACACACACACACACACACACACACACACACAAATACCTGTGTGGGGTCTGAAATTAATTCATACTTTTATTCAGCAAGGATGCATTAAATTGATTTAAACTGACTGTAAATACATTTAAGATTCCTATTAGATTAGATTTATATTTCAAATAAATGCAGTTAATTTATATTCATCAAAGAATCCTGGAAAATGACAAATATAATTAGCAGCCCCCAAATATTTTCAACATTGACTATAAGAAATGTTTCTTGAGCATCAAATCAGCATATTCGAATGATTTCTGAAGCATCATGTGACACTGAAAACTGGAGTAATGATGCTGAAAATTCAGTTTTACCATCACAGAAAGAAATGACATTTTTACAATATATTCAAATAGAAAAGTTATTTTAAATTATAATCATATTTTACAATTTTATTGTTTTTGATCACATAAATGCAGCCTTTGTGGGCATAAAAGACATTAAAAATCTGACAGACCTTACTAATATTTTATAATAGTTTTTTATATTACCTCTCAACCCTCTCATGTACTGCAAGAGAAAACCAATCCAGGATCAGTTTCGCACAGTTTTTTTAAATAACGCTTGGTTCAAATACTATATGAATCATGTTTTCTGACTGCTGCCCCTTCTGTGACCTCCCTCCCAGCACATCCTGATCGTTCAGAGGCAGCTCTCAGTGCTGGAGGAGGAAGTGGAGGAGTTTCGTCTGGCTCTCCGGCAGTACATGGACTGCGCCAGCACCCAGACTGGCTGCCTCCAGTGAGTTCACACCGCCACGGCATCTGGGTGAATGTCTGGTGCATTTGCATATAGTTTTGTTTGTGAGGGGTCAGTCAAGGCCAGTTCTCCAAGCGATCAGTATTCAAAATTCAAATCCATGTGTTTGAATTAGATGAATTGGATGTTTCGTTTTACAGTTGGAGGCTGTTGTTTTCTGCATGCGTGGTGTCTAAGAAATACTGTAATTATTACTGTTATAATCCAATTAAACCTAGAAATATTTAAGATAAGACATCCAGTTGCTCACGTGGCAGAGCCTGTGTAACGTCAGCAAGCTTACAGTGGTCCGTGAACGAATTGCGTTGTTCTTTGAGCATGTGTCCGTGTGTTTACAAGCCCTCAGTCCAGGTTTGACTTTTAACTCAGACATCAAAAAAATGTCAGTGATCACATTATGTAGCAGTTGTTTTCTCTGCAGCATTGTCTAATAAAGGTGGACCATTTGTTTGGTTTAATCTGGCTTTTACTAATTGGCTAATTAACAGTGGGAAAGAGTTCGGTTTTGTATTATTAAATAATTGACTTGCTTCACTGACAACCTTTTATGCCAAGAACATTGTCTGAAGGATTTGATGGCTTACCAGTATTCTAATTATTTGTTAAAGGGTTAGTTCACCCAAAATGTTTAATTCTGTCATTAATTACTCACCCTCATGTCGTTTCAAACCCGTAAGACCTTCGTTCATCTTCGGAACACAAATTAAGATATTTTTGATGGAATCTGAGAGCTGTCTGACCCTGCATAGACAGCAACGCAACTGAAATGTTCCCAAGTCCAGAAACGTAACAAGGAGATCTGTAAAATAATCCATGTGACATCAGGGGTTCAACTATAATTATACGAAGCTACGAGAATACTTTTTGTGCGCAAAAGAAAAAAAAATTACTTCCGAAGATGAACGAAGGTCTTACGGGTTTGAAACGACATGAGGGTGAGTAATTAATGACATAATTTTCATTTTTGGGTGAACTAACCCTTTAATGAAAGGAATGGTTCACCCAAAAACGATTTTGCTGACATCATTTACTCACCCTCATGAGATGTTCTGTAGAATGTTCACACTGCTCTTTTACATTAAGTAATAGTGAATGTGGACTAGCGCTCCATAAATAAAAAAAAAATAAAAAAAAGTATCATAACTCTTGTGACAAACAAGTGTGCTTATTTGTATCAAGTGTGCACTTGTAGTGTACTTCAAATCTTACAAGCACCCCCCCCCCCC
>NW_015647488.1:27213-29742 GCF_001515625.1 Sinocyclocheilus rhinocerous
AACTGTTTTTGTAAGATAAAAGATACAATTTAAATAAAATATCTTTAAAGTGTACTTACAGAGTTCACTTTGCAATGTCAAATTAAGTTTAAAAATACATTTTAAATCATGTGCTTTAAAGGGATAGTTCACCCAAAAATGAAAAATCTGTCATTAATTCATTGTTAAAATAGTCCATGTGACATCAGTGGTTTAACCTAAATTTTTTGAAGCTACAAGAATACTTTTTGTGCGCAAAGAAAACACTGACAGGGAAGAGAAGAAATTGTTGAATAAAGTTGTTATTTTTGTTTTCTTTGCGCACAAAAAGTATTCTTGTAGCTTCAAAAAATTTAGGTTAAACCACTGATGTCACATGGACTATTTTAACGATGTCCTTACTACCTTTCTGGACCTTGAACGTGGTAGTTCCCTTGCTTTCTATGCAGGGTCGGAAAGCTCTCGGATTTCATCAAAAATATCTTAATTTGTGTTCTGAAGATGAACGAAAGTCTTACGGGTTAATTTTCATTTTTGGGTGAACTATCCCTTTTAAGTGTGCTTATTTTAGTGTGTTGACTAACATACCAAGAACATGTAAAATACTTTGTTTCTAACAACATGGGGCTCAATGAATCATTTTTAGGTCAAATATAAATAACTTTTAGGTAAAACATTCCTTTAATTTTTCACCCATGTCTAAATGCTTCCATTTGAAACTTTAAAGAATCAGTTTAAGCAAACACGTTTGATAGTAATCCTACGCTGACTCTGCTCTCTCGCCAGTGTTGCAGTTCAGAGGCTTGCCAATGAATCCCGCTTCATACTGTATGAGTTCTGGGAGCAAAGCAACGTGTGGAAGAAGTAAGTCTCTCTCACATTTTCACTGATTCAAACCACTTCTCACAAGCTTCAATTTTGATACAGTCCTAAAGATTCCTTATTGCAATCAAGGAATTGCAATAACTGGGTAAAAAGCCTATTTGTTTTCTATTTATAGTCATCTGCAGACCAATTACAGCAAAACCTTCCAGAGAGGCAATGTGGATTTCTTAGAGACGCCAGAGATTATGACAACTATGCTGGTTCCAGGTGAACCACAGTACAAAGCCTCTCTTAAAATAAAATACAATATTTTATATATTATTTAATTTACATTATTAATTTATTATATTTATTAAAAATATTGATTTATTATATTAAAAATATATAATAAAAAATGTTTCCACAGCATCATGGTGGGTCCTCAACAATAACTAGAATCCGTGGACTCCCGTTAGATGACAGCAGACATTATGAGGACCACACAAGCCTGGACTGACATCTGCATCCCCGTCATCGGTCATAGTGACTAGCACTTGCTTTCCATTTTGTTACATTCTTAGCTATATACGAGTAGTGTAAACTGTAGAGGATATCAAATAAAGCAACGAGATCTTTGTTCTGATGATAGCACTCCAATCCCATCAGAGTTGCATAAGATAAGTGTTCATCTGTGCCGTGAGAGTACAGTGTTGAGTGCTGTCAGTCTGTCTGTAGCACAGGTCTGTGTCTCCTCTCGTAGCAGTTCTTGTGATCATTCCTGAACATATCAAGAGTTCCTGACATGACCATTTCTTTGAAAAGATATACTTCTGCTGTTGTATTTTATGTAGTTTGTCAGCTGTGAATAAACATATTAAATTAATGTGACCCAACCACAATTTTCATCTTATGTTTTTGGAGGTAGTATCAAGTGGTTAAAGGGGTCATATGATGTTGCTAAAAAGAACATTATTTCAGTGGCGGCAACAGCAAGAATTAAAGTTACGCCTTCTTTTTTTGCGTGAACATTTGGGCGGCGTTATGCAAATCTTCCCAGATAGTGAGGTAGATATGTGGGGGCGTGTTCGAACGAGCCGTTTTAGGTAGGCGTGGCTGACTCTAAAATTGATAAAGAATATCTCTTTGGATTTGAGACTTTAGTCTTTGCAACTTTACAGATCTTCTTTATGCACCAAGAGCTTGTAACACTCCAAAGAGAAAGGAAAAATTTTAATCGCATCATATGAACCCTTTAATAAAGTTTCTAAGCAGATGTACTGGCTTGTATTTCATTGAATCACTCTTGGGATTTTTCTACATGTAATCATATGGAGTTTGGAGATGGCGACAGCATATGAAAGCTCTTCCTGGTCCACTGAGAGAGAGAGAACTGATTGTGCCAGACTATTTCCCAGAGCCAGATGACTCATTGAGGGCTGCCGCCATCGCTCAAGAATCAACACTGCCATCCAGTGGATGGAAAGACTCAGGATTTCATGATCTCAAGCTCCAAAAACTGGTCATTACATATTGAAAAAGCATAAATGAACCAAAGCTAAACTAGTTTTCTGTGTGGTCCAGTAATCTGAAGACCTCTATTCAAAATATTTCAAATATATAATCAGTTTAATGATGTGAGTTGAAAAGCTAAACTGAAAACAACCTAAAATCTGACCTTTTGTACTCTCTCTCTCTCTCTCTCTCTCTCTCTATGTTTAGTATATACTCTTATCATGAGTTTTTTTC
>NW_015647488.1:29833-56725 GCF_001515625.1 Sinocyclocheilus rhinocerous
ATACGAGTAGTGTAAACTGTAGAGGATATCAAATAAAGCAACGAGATCTTTGTTCTGATGATAGCACTCCAATCCCATCAGAGTTGCATAAGATAAGTGTTCATCTGTGCCGTGAGAGTACAGTGTTGAGTGCTGTCAGTCTGTCTGTAGCACAGGTCTGTGTCTCCTCTCGTAGCAGTTCTTGTGATCATTCCTGAACATATCAAGAGTTCCTGACATGACCATTTCTTTGAAAAGATATACTTCTGCTGTTGTATTTTATGTAGTTTGTCAGCTGTGAATAAACATATTAAATTAATGTGACCCAACCACAATTTTCATCTTATGTTTTTGGAGGTAGTATCAAGTGGTTAAAGGGGTCATATGATGTTGCTAAAAAGAACATTATTTTGTGTATTTGGTGTAATTCAATGTGTTTATATGGTTTAAGGTAAAAAAAACCACATTATTTCCCATATAATGTACATTATTGTTGCTTCTCTATGCCCCGCCTTTCTGAAACATGTCGATTTTTACAAAGCTCATCGTTCTGAAAAAGCGAGGTGTGCTCTGATTGGCCAGCCATACAGTGTGTTGTGATTGGCTGAATACCGCTAGCGTGTGATGGAAATGTTACACCCCTTACCATACTCTATGTTTAGTATATACTCTTATGAGTTTTTTTCTTCCAAAAATGGTCAAACCTTTTTTTTTGATCAGGTTTATATATATATATATATATATATATATATATATACAGATCTTTAAACCAAAACCATAATAAAACACTTTCATTACTTGAAATAAAATAAACATTAAATTTTATTTAACAAATAAATTATTTTTATTTGGCAAGGCAACAGAACGCATTTTTGTTTTACTTTATTTAGTTTTAGTTATTTTAGTACTTTAAAGTAAAACTTAAAAACTATAGACATATTAAGAAAACAAAATATAATAAAAACAAAAGCACACAACAAAATTACAAAAATTTAAAATGAAAACAGAACATATATAAAACATGAAAATATTATCTAATTCAAAATATTAAAAAACTATAGTAGTATATCAATGATACTAAAATACCACTTCCCAAACCTAAAAGAAAAATAATAGATATAATTTATAATTTAACTATTATATTACTATTAACTATTATATTATAATTTAATTAAATGTTATAATTATATAATGAAAATGAGGTCCATTAAGATACATTGCATTGACATTATTTGCATGCCAATTAATCAAATTCCTGCCCCCTCTCTAATTCTCATCACTATAGGAAATACTTCACATTTAAATTGTGAAGTAAAATACAAAATGACTTTCATTACTGTTTTACAGTAATAAGAATGAAAGGTAAGTAACGAGACAGTACAGTAACCAGAATATGAAGGGAAATGTGCTTAACTGTCCTGAAAATAATGACACAATGGCAAAAGCATCTTACAAGCTTCCTGTTCTTCCCGTTTGTGTGAATATCAAGCCACTTGCGGGCCCCTGTTGTCTGCTGCTACAGGTGACGTTCACTCTAATGACAGCCTGACCTTTGAGAGACGCTGTGCTGTGGGCTTCTTACTGAACTATATCATGTGCCTGCATTAAACAGACACACAGAGCATTCCTGAATCTTTCATTAACAAGCCTGTGTGACAGTAGAGACAAGAATATTCTAATCAAAAATACTAATGATGCCACTTGTTACAAAGCAAAGCGCGCCTTATTCGTCCAAATGACACATTGTGCCAAATGAAAGAAAATCAGGCTTTTGTGAAATGCAAAATAACATATTTGCGATTAAAAAAAAAAGACAATTCAAATCAAGCTGGCACGAAGCATCACACAGTCAAAGGGCAAAGAATATTTTTGCATTTTATTGAGAAATTATTGTTTTAAAAAGACCCAAGCCATATTCCAACTTGAACTACAGACTTTGTGTGCTCAGCTTCCTATGTACAAGGACTTCACTGACTTGTCACATTCAGAACAAGTTTAGATAGTATAGTTATCTCCATTTGTCTTGACAAAATACAGAACTACTGTAAATGTAAGCTACAGCAATACTAGCAAGGTTGTGGCGAGTTGTGGATTTAGGCGGGTAGCAGTGGGGCGTTTACATTCTACACACAGGAAGGAGCACTAGACACATGGCGTAACACTTCCACTGTGCCCTGTCAGTAACAGACTAACAAAACACTGTTTCGGAGTACAAAAGAATCCAAATACAATCATGCACATGTCATTTCCCATTCACCAAGTGTCAATATTACTGATCAGGGAGAAAAATTAAATAAATATTTCAGGTTCAGTTTAAGTTCAGATCAATTACACAGCATTTGTGGCCACAAAATATATATATTTTATACTTGTTTTCTTTAAACCAAAAACTAAGGTTACAGTAAGGCTCTTAGAATGGAAGTGATTGGGGCCAATTTTTGGAGTATTTAAAAGTATAAATGTGAAGCTTATAATTGTATAAATGCACTTACATTAATCCTTCTGTACAACTGTCAAGTTGTTTTAGGTGTTTAGGCAAATTAGTGAGTGACTTGACATGTAGCAAAGTATGGTGCCTCATACTTGGAATTTGTGCTCTGCATTTAACCCCTCCAAGTGCACAAACACACCCTGAACACACACCCGGTTTTCTCAAATATTGTTCACAAATCTGTCTAATTGCTCAAGGGTCTCACCTCAGTCGTGGTATTGAAGGTGGAAGAGAGTGCTGCTCATTCACTCCCATTATTCATTATTACAATAAATTATATTTCAAATGAACTTTTGAGCTTTCAATTCATTACAGAAACATTCAAATAAAATGTATCAGTTTCCACATAAATATTAAGCAACACAACTGTTTCCAGCATTGATAATAATAAAAGTTTCTTGAGCAGCAAATCAGCATATTAGAAGGATTTCTGAAGAATCATGTGACACTGAAGACTGGAGTTATGATGCTGAAAATTCAGCTTTGATCACAGGAATAAATTACATTTTAACATACAGTCAAATAGAAACATTATTTTTAAATTGTAATAATATATGTTATAATATTACTTATCTTACTGTATTTTTGATCAAATAAATCCAGCCTTTGTGAGCATAAGACACTTCTTTCCGATACATTAAAATCTTACTGACCCCAAACTTCTTAATGGTAGTATAATTTTGTCACATATAAAATCTCATATTATTTACATCTTGCTCTTATACTATCGGAAGACTGAGTATTTTAACATTTATGAATTGGTCCCATTTCACTTCCATTGCGTCAGCGCGTTTTTTATTTTTTTTGTATTGTCAAAATTATTTTTGTGTTATTCAATCAATATTATGCCGCAAGTGCTGTCTAATCAGCTTAACTTGTATTGAATGCAGAATTTTGTTTTAGAGGTCCAGTGTCTGTGTACATGCAGTTTTTCTTTTAAAGCCACAAAAAATGCATGATTATTGCTCACAGTGAGTTTGAG
This sequence comes from Sinocyclocheilus rhinocerous, assembly GCF_001515625.1. Taxonomy (NCBI): domain Eukaryota; kingdom Metazoa; phylum Chordata; class Actinopteri; order Cypriniformes; family Cyprinidae; genus Sinocyclocheilus; species Sinocyclocheilus rhinocerous. The sequence continues at coordinate 33,286 of NW_015647488.1, forward strand.
CAGCCAAAATGGGTTTGAAAATACTGCTAAATTTCATCAGAGGGAGATCCCCTAACGGATACTGAACAACAAAAAAAATGTTGGCACAGGATTTTAAGAACAGTTAAATATATCTGAACATGACAGATAGTGCCAAGTTCTCTGAACACATAACATCTCTCAGCTCCTAACAGCTGTAGTGACCAGCAGCAACACAACAGAAGAATTGCATAAAATCGTAGTGCAATGGACAAATTGTTCATAAAAGATCGTCTCTTTTGGTCAAGTTGGTAACAAAATGCAGTACATAAAATATGTTTGATATCCACCCACCATGACAAATCCAAGAGGTGGATTATTTGTATTATTTTTCTAGTCTTAGAACCACTGATTTCACCTTAATTCCTCAAGTCATCATATTGCGGGTTCAAATCAGTTACATCAGAGCTAATCAATAACTCAATCTGAAACATTTGCAGGTACCTAAACCCCCTGGATTCTTATGTTCTTGTAACAGTTGTAACCTGTTCAAATCAAGAGAAATCAAACACTAAGGACTTGAAGGATGGACGCTTTGCCTATGCAAAGGTGTTCTCTGGATAGCTGACTTTAATCACTCCCCAGTAGAAGGCCCGTATCAGACAGATGAGACCCAGGAGATACGCGAAGGCCCAGGACACGTAAGTAGCATGGTAACGCCTGGCGAAGTCCTGAGTGCCCACCTGAGAGGAAAAACACCAGGGATGTGTGATGAGCTAACAAACTTAGTTTAATAGTTTATATCCAGAGTCCAAACTGAACAACTGCCAAGTGCTAATTTGAGTGTTTCTCGTTAGTTGGAACTGGAAGGTAACTTATTTTAGGAACTGCAACATAATATATGGTTCAAATCAAACTGTGAGAATGATCATCTGACCCTGTTGTAAATGACAAGCGTGACTGAAATAAAACTGTTACTAAAGAAAACTGTGACTTCATGTTAGTGAAAAATATACAATTTTCCACTGTGTATCCAGGAGTGTAATGGAATTACTAAGAGTGTCCAGGAAGGTTTTTTGTTTTTATCCATACTGCCATGTAGTGAAACTCCTTTGAAAAACACTTTTAGGATCAAAATCATGGTGGTTCATCGCATGACAGGTGCAGTTTCACTGAGACAGAGACACCTAATATGTGACCCTGGAGCACAAAACCAGTCTTAAGTCGCTGGGGTATATTTGTAGCAATAGCCAAAAATACACTGTATGGGTCAAAATTATAGATTTTTCTTTTATGCCAAAAATCATTAGGATATTAAGTAAAGATCATGTTCCATGAAATATATATTTTTTTGCACCCTCAGATTCCAGATTTTCAAATAGTTGTATCTCGGTCAAATATTGTCCTATCCTAACCAAACCATACATCAATGAAAAGCTTATTTATTCAGCTTTCAGATTATGTATAAATCTCAATTTCGAAAAATTGACCCTTATGACTGGTTTTGTGGTCCAGGGTCACATATGAATAAATCATTTAGAATCTTTGACTCTGTAAAACAAATAATATATTGCATAATTTTTATCTCCTTGTTGCTGCTGGGTGTTTTATTTATGTTTTCATTTTTTTTTTCCATCACCCATTTCTTTTTGTATAATTTTTGTTACATTAAAATATGGATGGAAGAGCAAAAGTTAATTGGAAAAAATGCTTTACCCTTTTAGATGTTAAATTATCTGAATTTGCCCTTCTTAATAAAAAAAAGTATTGAAAAAATGATGTTGACATATAGAAGAAAAATTATATTTTATACATTGATTCAAATGTTATACATTTATACTGTTATTCTACAAAACATAAAAACAAACAAACAAACAAAAAACAATACAAAATAGTTTCCATTGTCATGGTTACAAAAATGTAACATCAATAAACATTCAAATATATCTAAATATACATACATATGTATACTATATACTGTATATATATATATATACACACACACACACACACACACACATAAATAAATATACGTTCAAGTTTGGGGTCAGTAAGATTTTTTTTAAATGTTTTTGAAAGAAGTCTCTTATGCTCACCAAGGCTGCATTTATTTGACCAAAATACAGTAAAAACAGTAATATTATAAAATACTATTACAATTTTAAAATAACTTTTCTATTGTTATATATTTTAAAATGTAATTTATTCCTGTGATGCAAAGCTGAATTTTCAGCATCATTACTCCAGTCTTCAGTATCACATGATCCTTCAGAAATCATTCTAATATGCTGATTTACTGCTCAAGAAACTTTTCTTCTTATTATCAATGTTGAAAACTATTGTGCTCCTTAATATTTATGTGTAAGCTGCTATGATGCATTTTATTTTTCAATTTTCTATGATGAATAGAAAGTTCAAACTTTTATTTGTGTCCTTGCTGAATAAAGGTATACATTTCTATAAAGAAAACGTACTGACCCCAAAATTTTGGGACGGTAGAGAATGCAACAAAATTTGTTATGACTATGACTATGAACTATACTAAATAATACTCACCGTTAAACCGATACCGATGAAAATGCAGATCATTCCTACTGTAATGTAGGCACAGCAGCGCCTTCTGGGTAGAGCACTGCCTACAGAGGATCTGAAGACAAAGATAGCACACACGCTTAGAGAAGATTTAAACTGCATGACCACACACCTAATGTGGCTGTTTTATTGGGCTGTTTCAGCTTCTCAGTACAGAGTTCTAATGGTTTTAGAGCACGAATTAGTCAGTGCTTGGCTTGCAACCCTACATAGGAAAAGAAGAGTTTAATGGCTACTACACAAAAAAACAAATATCCAAACTAGGCCGAAAGTAAGCTACAGTACACTGAAAAAAGTTAAATGACTGTGTCAGTGCATTTTTTAAAGTGCATTTTTATATTGGTCTAACTAAAATCCTGTTCTGTTCAGTTTTCTAAAAGCAAATAACATAAATTAAGAAACAATTTTTTTAAACAGCATTTTTGCTTGACATCAGAATGTTGTTGTGCAGAACACATACTGAATATTGCTTTACTGACTGCAGAAAATATTGCTGGCTTTTTAAAAAAAAATTTAGTACTTACCAGAAAATATGACGCATATTTTAAAAATACACCACAATAAACATTAGGGTCTTTTGAAATGACATTTATTCATAGTAAATAAACAAAATTTTAATACTAAATTGACTAAAGATATGCTTTTAGTTTTATTTTAAGTGAAAATTCTACTTTCATATTATAGCTAATTTAGCTTTTGTTTATGGTGAAACTAAGATGTAAAAATCCAAAAGAATATTATTCTGACCTACATTAAGTACTATTTTGGCTTATGTCTAAAGAAAATATATTGATTAAGTATGGTCTTTCTAATAAATAATCTTTTTACTTTGTTTGAATGTTTTTGTCTTTGGAAAATAAATATTTTGAGGACTTTGTAAGGACTTAAACTAAATATAACAGGAGAAAAACTAACAAAATTGGCTTAACAAATTAGTATTTTAGTAGTATTTTTTAAGTTGGTCCAAAGTATAATTTTTCCAGTGTGCCGGCAGCCCTACAAATTCTTGTAGTCAAAAAAGAACTTCATCACTGAGTCACATGGTCTGCTCTTTTTCCTGTTTGAGGGCCATTAAGTCTTACCATGAACCTTCACATGCCTCTCATGTGATTGGATTTTAAAACATTCTTCTGGAATCACAACGATTCCGATAGCTTAAGGTGCTGAATTTCTCCTTCTCTGCCTCTTCAGATCCTCTGCATTCGAGTGGAAATCTGTGATTTGCTTTGGGAGACTCTCAGCTGCATCATGTGTGCTGCAACATCTGTTGTCATAAGTCTCCCTCGCAGCGTCACTAGCGTGCAGGGCTCATGTTTCAGTATGTCAGCATGATACGCTCGGCAGATTGGCATCACATTGCCCCTCTCTAACTGGAACTCACCAGGGTTTATTTACTTTCACTTCTACAAACTGGCCAGCACAAACTCAAGCCTGACCTCCGGTTAGTAAGGCACATCACACTTTGAGATTTATGACATTTCTCCTGAGAACAGCACATCACTGGTGGAGTATTGCCACAGACATCACATTTTTGACGTACAAATAATATGACAAATGATGGCGACTCACATTTTTTTGCAATGCGGGCACTTGGCCAGTGTATTGAATCGGAGCTCCATCCACTGCAAAAACAAGGAGAGATAAGAAGGAGGTTATTTCTACAGTAAGCAAACACACAGCATGGCAAAGCAGCACAAATCATTTTCAAATCTACACCAAACTTGATTCCAGCAGTGCATAACATTTAAATTAGTTTAAATGATTAATATATCTAGCAAATCTTTTGGTGATGATTTCAGTGAATAAATTGACATGTACAAGGGAATATATTAGGAGAATTAGTGGATTTAACTCTGTACAAAGGCAAAAAGCAGTAAAAAAACAAGACATTTTTAAGATTATAACAGAAGATCTCACAAAAAACATGTAAACCAATTTTTTTCTGTTGCGGCATCTTGCCTCTGTAGGCCACAAAGAGTTATGATCATTTGAGTCACAGGGCTCCAGACAAAAATATACAACTAAAATAAAACATTTAGGAGCCAAAAGACTTTTTTAAGTTGACAAATTACAGAATTGCTTAGTACAGATGATTCATTGAGTTCATAGCGTCTTACTTTAGTTCTTAACAGTCAGTGGATGAAAGGAAGATTCAGTATATAGACTATGACGATGTATTGTAATCTATTTAAATTAGGTTGTTGTCGTATTTAGTATATTTTTTTCCAATTACTGTTGTTCCTGCTTAACTCAAGAGCAAATGCAAAGCAGTTGTAAATTTATTTAAATGATAAAGTTCATAAGAATCGGTTCATTTGCTCGTGGACATCATGACTTGCGATGGATTATTTGTCGAGTTGACACGTGATGAAACCTGACAGAACTTGAAATAATTGCACATACATTTTTCCTATATTTTAAATTATTGTCACAAAAAAACCCATAAATGTAATACATTTTAATTTTAGTTTATTTTTTCAGTCACATTTGCAAACATTTTAAGCACAGTCTGGAGCCCTGGAATCATGTTTTTAATTAGTTTTCAATTTCATTTTTTTTATTAGTTTGTCATTCGGTCAGTTCCACCAACTGAAAAGGTGGCAGCGTATTAGGACCTTGAAAATATCAGAGGGGCCGCGAATAGCCAGGCCTGAGGAAGACCGGGAGCACTCATCATCATCATCATCATCGCTGCCCTACACCGCAGGGGCATCACAGGACACTAAGAACAAGTGCACTAGAAAAACTCTACACCACATGCACACTACCCTTCAAAAGTTTAAAGGCAGTAAGATTTTCTTGAAAGAAAGAAATGAATACTGTTATTCAGCAAGGATGCATTAAACTGAAAATGACAGTAAAGTCATTTATAATGTTACAAATGTTGCTGTTTTTGAAACTTTTTATTCATCAAAGAATTCATCACGGTTTCTACAAAAATATTAAAGGCACAATATGTAAGATTTTTTCATTAAAATATCAAAAAACCACTAGAACAGTTTTATATATTTTGCTGACTTGTGTACTTACATTATCCCAAATGTTTCGAAGAATGTTTCAATCCAGAGAAATAAGCAATTTTAACTAGTGACACGGACCGTGTCTATAGTGTCATTGTGTCACCTGCCAATGACGTCATACACCCTCGATTTCCGGTTTTGTTTTGTAGAAAACATGGAAACACCAATGCGCATTAATATGCTATGCATTATATTAGACAGGTGAGGACCGCACAGAGTAGCATTATAACAGAACGTTCAAATATATCTAGTATGATAAAACAGCGCTGCTTTACCCCACATACACACGACCGGAAGGAGCGGAAGCGGTCGACTGTGGCATAATAAAAGCTCCGCTGCTTTCGAGCCGTGTGTCACGCTCGTTCAGTGGCCTCGTTTCGCTTCGGGACCTTACTGACCTCAAACTTTTGAAAGGTAGTGCAAATGCATTCACAGATCTTCTCTGCTTTGCATATACTGACACTGGAAGAAACATTACTGTAGGTCAAAGAGGAAATATTAATATAAAGATGTGAGACCGTACAAGGAATGTGTTGCCGCAGTGGCCGCAGACCACACGCATGCCCTCAGGCTGGACTGGCAGAGCTGGCTGGGCGGGCTGCTCCTCTGGGATCACCATCACAGGACTCAGGTTGATGATCCGTCTGCTGGGGGCCCATGAAAACAATGTCAGACTTTCCCTATCTGCATGTTTTTATTAACCCTATGAAGTCTGTATCTTATTTGATAACCCTAACCCTATCCTTAAATTATTATCAATATGATCAAAACTTTGCTGAAAAAACCAGCTGTACACAATCTACTACTTTCCTTCTGTCATCTGATTAAAAGTTTATACATTTTAAGCAAATAAAAGGCTTTTTTGTATAATTGTAAAAATGTCCACCTTCAGGTCGTGGCACTCATGTCTTTTATCTGTGATCACTTTGATGATTTGTATAAAGTGAATGTAAGAATAACTTTTATATTGTTAGTAATATTTCAAGATGAATACTTACTGGACTGAAGGTTTACTTGATTATCTATACATAATTGTTTTAGAAAAATCATGTTAAACTGAATATCAAATATGACACATCAGGCTTGTGTTCATCCCTAAATGATCATTGTATTACACTACATTATATGTTTTGCCCTCACAATAAAAAACTACTGAGAATTGATCATAAACCTAAGCATTCAAAAATCATATTATTAAGGCATATTATTGAGATACAACTGATATTTATATGCGTTTTATGTTTGTTTTGTGTTATAGTGTTATAAAGATCTCACTGATTTACATTACAAGCTATCAGAATTTCATCTTACTTATTGGCCATACAAGTATCAGCAACTGCACAAAATTGCGTATTTTTGCTCAGTTTGGGCCTCAGAATAAAACTGAGAGAAACTCAAAGTTTTTTTTTCCTCGAGCATGAGAATCTTTGCTAAAATATTAATTTCTTTAAAAAACAAACCTTACTGACACCATTCACACTATATCATACTCTATTAGCCATAAAAGCCTGATTGATCAAATATGATACTCAACAAAGACATGTACAAACTTTTACATTTGTAAAAAATATTTTAGGTAAAGGTTCAATCAGCTGTTTCACTTCAAAAATGTGATTCTTCTGACTATCATTTCATGTCAGGCTTTATAAATTATTTATTTATTTTTACAGTGATTTCTCACAATTCTCACAGTTGATCTTTCACTATAATAATTCTATAAATGCTCAGACTGCTTTGTAAAAGCATATGAAATGTTTCGACACAGTACTAAGTGCAAACTCAAAACAGCACTGCTTGTTTGAGCGTTTATGGTAATGCACACCTGCAGTAATATACTGTTGCAGATCCCATAACACATACTGACTAAACGACCCTCTGAAGTGTGTCTTTAACACTTACCAGTTGGGCCGAGGGCATCCTATCCTCCTAGACGTGTCTTTACAGATTAGCAGGCAGTTGCATGGACATCTAACATACTTCTTTCCTGTTGGTGGATTTTTTATAGGCTGTTAAAAAAAAACAGATACATCATGTTTCAGACGAGACCACGCAATATGCAAGATAACAGTAATGTAATGCCAATGCTTTAATATAATAAATCTCCCTTACGCTTTTGAATTTGCACAAATGCTCTCGTTTAAGCATTCTTCTGTAAGAAACCAACAACTCTTTATGTAATAATTCTATTATTATAGAGACTAGTCTGGAAGCCTTAATGAATCGAGACAGAGCAACCGTTTAATACCTACTGAGGTCAGGTCTGCAGAGGAATTTATGAAATCTGATTCTGAACCAATCAAGCAGAAGGTTTAATGTGATGCAACAAGTATAGTATATTCACTAAACCAATATGAAACAGAACTGTGTGGAGCCTTATAAAATTAAACAAGATGGGACACAAATTATAGTCTAGAATCAAAATGAGCTCTATATTCATCTGTGGTATTTTACAGGATACATTTCCCTCTCTAAAACATCCTGATTTCTGCTGTTTTGTGAATCAGGTGACCCTGCATCCACTGTTCATGTGAAGTGTTTCTCATGCAGACAATTCAATTACACTGCAATTCAACCTTCTAGAGCACACAACACTTATGGGTATGTATGCACATGGATCCTTCATCCCAAACACAATTACTTGTAGGCTCTATGAGGCTGTGAGGGCTGTATTGTGGACAAAATTGAACCATTATTCACTAATAAACTTCACCTCCACTAAAGCTTGTGTCTAGCCCGCATTCACGTCCAGATTCAAAACTTGCGTAATCAACAATGCTGTCGTACTTGTAACTTTTTTGAATCTGGATATGAAAGCAGCAAAGACATCAGGTTCAGCAGAGGGGAAATGTCACAAATTATTAAAGCAGAGTTTAGTTGTTTATGGTTGTCAACCTATGTCATAACTTGCTGCATATATTAACTGATATGCGATCACATGTGTGCATAAAACAGCTATGAATATGGCTCAATCAATAAGAATTTAAAGCTGCAACGATCCGTTTTAGAGTCTGTTTTCAGACTTTGTTTCTAAATTAGGTGTATTATAATGTGAAACTTAATTCGCTAACATTCACTTTTTGTTTTACATCCATCAAGTTCGAAATAAAAAGATAAATGGGATGAAGATTAGTTCATCAGTCCTATTCAAAAATTTTAGGTCAGTAAGATTTTTAATGTTTTTGAAAGAAGTCTCATGTTCGCCAAGGCTGCATTTATTTACTAAAAATACAGTAAAAATAAGATTATTGTGAAATATTGTTACAATTTAAAAAAAAAATATATATTTGAATATATTTGAAAAAGATTATTCCTGTGATGGAAAAGCTGAATTTTGAGCAGCCATTAAATTTTTTTCAAGATTCTTTGATGAATAGAAAGTTCAAAACAATAGTATTTATTTCAGTCATTTTTGATCAATTTAGTTCACCCTTGCTAAATAAAAGTATGCATTTCTTTGAAAAACAAATCTTACTGACCTCAAACCTTTGAACGATATAGTGTACATTCCATTAGTAAAGTATTTAATTCACTGGATTATCCACAAATAGGCATTACCACATGGTTCTTTAACATTTTCTTCATACTACGATAACATAAAATGTTACCATAGAAGTATGTATTAACTTGAGATTGCCCATCCCTAGTAAAAAAAGGAAGGAGCCAGATGAAGGACTAAAGCTGTGCATGACTAAGCTGAAGCTGTCTTACCGTGGCCTCATTGCAGATGGTGCACTTCACCACGTGCTGATGGAGCTTGCCATCCAGAGTTATAAGTGACTGGCACACTCGACAGTTAATGACAGGAACTCCTCCTGCATCTGGACTGGCGATGGCTGTGTAGGGCGGAGGTAATTCAGCTGCAGAGGGACAGAAACCAGCATGCAGTCTGTCAGAGTTGCATGGCCATGCATGTTGATGATACTACACTCTTAAAAAGAAAGCTTCCAAAAGGGGGTTTTCACAGCGATGCCACAGAAGAACAATTTTTCATTCTACAAAGAACCTTTCAGTGAACAGTTCTCAAAAGAACCATTTTTTTTAGTGTGAAGAACATTTTAATTAAAGGGGTCATATGATGCGATTTCAAGTTTTCCTTTCTCTTTGGAGTGTTACAAGCTGTCTTCGGTATCAATAAAGAACCTTTATTTTTAAGAGAGTATTATATGTTAAATCAGTTCACTGCATAAACCCACACTCTGTATCATTATGATTTTTAGCCAGCATAACTGACCCTACCAACCTCAGTTTTAAACTGTACAGACTTATAAGCCAACTCGAGTAGTGCAAAATATTGCAAAAATACTGTAGTACCAGTTTGGGTAAGTTAATAATGTATAGTCAGCCAGTCATTATTGCAAAATAAACCCAGACAGGGTGATCAGGTTTTGCATCACCCTTAAGAGGTTTATTTTGCATTAATGACCAGCTCAGTTCCATTACTCCATGTATTATTCCACATTATTACAGGGCTATTTTATCAAATATATAAATAAATGGGCATGAAGTATTGATTTGAATTCAAATTATTTCATTACGTGAGCAGAAAGAGACCACAGAACAATTATAGACATGAAACCAGCACAGTTATGCACTAATTTGTTTTCCTGAGATAAAGGTCAGCAATTAAGCGGTCATTATACAAAAATATTTTACTTTGATTGACCAATCAGAATGAAGTATTCTAGAGAGCCATGTAATAAGCAATGATAATCATTTTCCTGAATCATAAACCTCAGAAATGAGTCAAACACTGCGACTGCGTCCAGACAGGCCTTCTTGTCTTTAGAGCTAGAATCCACTAATATATGTAGTATGTATCGCTTTGAGTCCCATTCAATGGACCCAAAAATGCTGATTCATTGTGTTTAGAAATAAGTGCATCCTACACATACTTTCAATTACTCTCTCATATCCATTTCACAGTAGCTGGGCCATCAGCCAAACCACGCACTCAGTCTCCCCTTGTCTTCAGTATTAGTGAAATCCAGGCCCACCCACTGCTTATTCTCAGTGAAATTAAGACATGTTCCTCCTGCTGTCTGCCACTTCTAATTTTTGAAAGCATGCTGGCCAACAACACAGTCATATTGCAGCCATATTGAACATGTGACACCACAGCAAAAACAACTGACAGCAGCTCTGGCCTCATGACCTCCCTCAGCTGTCGGGGATCATCCATCTGCAAGAACACACATACTTGGTCCGAGAACTGAGATATTTTATCATATGTAAGTTCAAATGTTGTCCTAATAAAAAAATACAAATTTAAAAAATGTCCCTTTATTAATCCATTGAGGATTAATAAAATCACATTGTTTTGATACTAATACTCAGTTAGAGAACAAGCTCTAAAATATACAGTATATAATAATGGAAAACTTTTTTGTATTTTACTCCAAATATTATTATATAATATCCAAATATTATTATATAATACTGTTTCAAATATCATTAAAATAAAGTAATTGAGTAGAAGATTGCAACTTTGTAAATTGTTGCTAGGATTTTGTAATGTTTTTGAAAGATGTTTTGTCTTATGCTGCATCTGTTTGATCAAAAATACAGTAAAACAGTAATATTGTGAAATATTATTAAAATTTAAAACAATTGTTTTCTATTTTAATTTATTTTAAAATGTTATTTATTCCTGTGATGCAATGCTGAATTTTGTCTTCAGTGTCACACGATCCTTCAGAAATCATTATAATATGCTGATTTGCTGCTCAAGAATCATTTATTATTATTATCAATGTTGAAAACAGTAGTGCTGCTTAATATTTTTTCTGAAAACGGTGACACATTTTGTTTTCAGGATTCTTTGATGAGTAGAGTGTTCAAAAGAACAGCATTTATTTAAAATAGAAACTGTCACTTTTAAGCAATGTAATGCATCATTGCTGAATAACGGTATTTCTTTCAAAACAAAAAATCTCACTGTCCTCAAACTAGTTTTGAATGGCAGTGTATCTTAAAGGGGACATCGGATGCCCATTTTCTACAAGTTGGTATGATTCTTTAGGGTCTTCATGATCTGTCTGTAACATACTTTGGTTAAAATTCCTCAATGGTAGTGTAAAACAACACTCTTTTTACCTTGTCAAACACAGCTCTGTTCACAACGAGACGTTTTGGTGCATGTCTCTATAAATGCTAATGAGCTCTGCTCACCCTGCCTGCTCACTTCTGTGGAAGAGGAAAGGCGATTTGCAAATAATCATAAAAAATATAAAGTGAGACTTACTTCTGGAGGTGCAGCTGGATCATGAACAGTGGATACTGATACATCCTTGAGTTTTAACTTTTAAAGCAGTCAGGTGTTAAATGATTTGTGCAGACATAAGCTAATTTAGGTGTATTCGTGGCACAATACCATCAAAAACAAAACTAACCCACTGCGTCCTCAGTGGCTCTCATGTCAGGAGAAAATGAAGACTCTCATGTTCACTTTTACATCAAACTACAAAACACCTGCATTGCTTACGAGACATTGTTGTCGCTACAGCTGCTCGGGCGCGGAGAAAATGGTGGACAGCATACAACTGGCTGAGGGCAGAAATATGCTAATACGAGACAGTCCGTCAGCGGTCGTGGGCGGGGCTTGAGCAATATGACGTCATATTGCGCAGAAAATCAAAACAGCTTGATTATTGAGACTGTTTAGGTTTTTTGGGGATAAAAAAATGGTGGATGGATTTTTATCATTGTAGGGTGGTTGTGTCCACACACTGCTAGGACACATTTATATGCAAATACCATGTAAAAGTGAGTTTTGCATCCGATGTCCCCTTTAATTGATTTTTGATGTGATACAATAATCGAAAAACACTCTAAAGCTAAAAGCAGATAAACTGCGCACATCCGCAACTCATTTTAACAGCAAACCATCCTGTTAAATAAAAAAAGTATGGTAGAAGTTATTTCAACCTATGGGCCTGTTCTACCTGCAAGCCACTGACGATGACATCAAGAACTTCAGCTGTCAGACAGTCCTATGATAAGCATGTATTCCTTCCTGTAGTATAGTTTTAATGTTGTCATGAAATTTCTCTCTAGCAATTTTTAGGTGCCATTCTCGGACTTAAAGCTTATGTTATCACTCTTTCTTGTTTAGGAGGTTTGTTTCTTTGTTTCCATGTTCTTTAATGGGCTTTCTGCAGAATAGACAAGGAGAGACAAGGATCAGAACATGACGCAAACTGAACCTGTTTGAACCTACGTCCCCATGAGCACAAAAGCAGCTGTATCATGAACAAGTGCATCATCTACCGTGCCACTTTGATTTTTTTTAAAGGTGAAGTGTGTAATTTGTGCACCACTAGCAACACCAAACCAAACATCAAAAATGATCCAATAAACAGTCCACCCCAAACTCGCTCCATTGGTTCAGTGTTGCTGTGTCAGGCTGGTCAGGATCAAACAAACAATGCAATGTCATAAGACACAGTGTTTAGAGTATTGCTCAAAACATTATTAGCCTTTAAGGCTAAAAAAAATCAGTTCTCTGCATTGTTTTCAATAGGCTATAAAAATGAGTCTTTGTAAATAAAGTTGCTGCTGTCTCACATGTGTGGGATGCATTCATGCAGTCGTGTATATTGTAGTAGGGGCTCATGCTGACAGTTTATAAGCAGATATCCTTATGCCTCACACACTAATATAGCATATAGCGTCTCTCCAGTGGCAGATGAAAAGCACAGGTCTCATTTCTCTGTCACCATCCCACACTGTTTGTAAGACGAGAGGCCTTTTCCCAAGCCTGGAGCCTGCAGACAGCTGTTGTTGCAACTCCTTCTCTGTCCGTCTTACTATCATGTTTAATATCAGAGAGAGGTTGTGCACCCTATGTGTAGCAGAGATTAGCATGCGCTGACATGAATATGAATAGTGAATAGTGAATATGAGAGTGTACAAAAGTCAGTAAACGTGTTCTAGTTTATCCCCTTTATCCATAATCATTCTGCAGCTGTATTAAAGGGGTCATATGATGCTGCTAAAAAGAACAGTATTTTGTGTATTTGGTGTAATGAAATGTGTTTATGCGGTTTAAGGTTCAAAACACACATTATTTTCCACATACTGTACATTATTGTTTCTCCTCTATGCCCCGCCTTTCTGAAACGCGTCGATTTTTACAAAGCTCATCGGTCTGAAAAAGCGAGGTGTGCTGTGATTGGCCAGCTGTCCAGTGCGTTGTGATTGGCCGAATACCTCAAGCGTGAGATGGAAATGTTACGCCCCTTACCATACTGTGATGATGCCGTGTCAGGCCAGAGCAATGATTCAAAAACATGAAAACCCATTACAAACGAGGCATTCGTTGCATCCAGTGGGGACATAATTAAGGATTATAATGACTTATACTGTCTTTTTACGCATTGCGTTGCATCGCGCCGCGTAAACAAAACCATGTCTGCATTTGTGATCGGAGAAACGACAAACAACAAGCACTACTCTACACTGCCCAAAAAACTCGCTTTAAATATAGAAACTGCATTATTTTGCACTGATATTACAATTTTGGCTGATACTGATTTATGGATGTAAGCATATTCTGTATCACAACACTACAATGTACAGTACAGTATGAAAAATAGATTTTCAGGATCATGTGCACTGTTGTGAAAGAAAGGCGTGCACTCGAAACGAGAGCATCATTGCAAAACTTGCAGCACAATAATACCTATATCTCAATAATCTTTGCAAGCCAAAATTGTAATTGACAACAAAATTTGATTAATCGCCCAGGCCTAAGGCAAAGTTGATCCAGTCCTCCTGCCCATCCCAAGCCTACAGCTACACCTTCATGAGTTTCAGTCAACTAATATTTGTTTATCTTGAGATCCTTGCAGAAATTATGTGACATCACCAGCGCAGAAAGCAATAGTCGGTCTGGTTTTCGCCTTGAGGAGGACTGATCACTATCACTAAAATAAAACCCATTCAGAGAATGTAATGCAGACAAGGTCAAAGCTCTTTTGTATCCTTTGTTCTACTCAGTCTAACAGCACAGAGCATTGTTAAAGAGCTCGCAAACTGTTACTTTCACAGTTCTACACTTTTTAAGGTTTGACGCACACAGGTGTTTCCAATACATCTCGCTTTGGCTTCCAAATGCAACTGCAGAATAAACATCAGTCTCAGCACACAAAGCAATGTTGTGCACAGACTCCAGTCCAGCTCAGCAGTTCCCCCTGCACCCCCCAACAGGACAAGCTAATCCCTCTCATCGACTCAGTGAGTGAACGCTCGTGATCAAAAAAACGTAATCCAGGGGTTTGAAATACTAGGTCAGACAATGCTAGAGTACATTAGCACACATAGTTTACGCCGTCCACATCACCTGATCATGGTACGATGAAATAGCCATTATGAATAATGAGATGAAGTGTAAGCGGATCATTACAGTAAAAACGTAAATCTTTTTCTGCTAATCAGGAAGTGCAATATGGATAGAGTTACAAAAGAGCAAATATGGGGTGACAGACTGTTTAGAAAGACAATTGGTCATTTTGAGATTACAGGCTATAAGTCTCAGAAGCAAGTCCTTCCTTTGTTTTCAAATATTTCAATGAATTTCAAATATGTATTGCATGTTTAAAAAAAAGCTTGTTTAATTTACATCTCAGAATTGCTATAAGTAAATAGTACTAGCTTATATTACATAGGCTATATGTCAGTATTATATTAGCTCTTTTCTTCTAGTTATCTGTATTGGCCAATGAAAAACCTTATTAATTAACGATATCTGTTTAGTGGGTCCATGCGGAAATCTGATGCCCACATTTCCTTGTGAATTTGCCTAAAACAGTCTTTGGGGCTCTTATTAATCAATTTATTTGAAAATCTTCAGTTCACAAGGCCCTCATTTCTTCAGTTCACCTCACAAACTGGTTTTATTATTAAATATGTAAAGAAATGTTTATAATATGTAAAATATACCATCAAATGTGCTTCGCTTCCTATTCAGACTGGTAAAAGGTGGAACTGTCTGTTCAATTTTTGCCATCCTCACTTGGATTTGATGTCTCATTACAGCCTAGCAATCAAATACACAACCAATTATTCATGATTAGAGGAAATTAAAGTAAAAGTCTAGAAATCAATCACTGAAAACCCCATATTGATTGACCACTATGCTGCCTGCATGCCTATGGTGGCTCTGCTAACAATCCCTGAGAAAAGCATTATGGTAACATTTCAATTTTAAGGTGTCCTCATTACAGTGTAATTACACAAATAAGTACTGAGTAACATTAATTAACAACATGCACTTACTATAGGGTTAGGATTAGTTGCTTATAATTATTCATAATTTACTGTTGCTTCTATAGTAAGTAGCTACATGTAACAATGACACTAAAATAAAGTGTCACCAGCATTACTGTAGCAAAGTAAGAATTTATCTAAAATCATCCCTTCAAAAACAAAAACTGCACACTCTTCACAGTTTTTCTGCTCACCAAATCGTTAATAAATTGTCATCTTTCCTTGTGCCTCCTTTATGTTGTTTACTATTAGCAGTGCGTCTTATGTAGGAGTAAACAAGTGTTTTGATGACTTCTAATGTTTAATATGCTTATAGAATCTGTATAATGTGGTCTGGGCCTATATGATGATGGGGATTGGTCCAGATGTCTATGAATGAAAGCAAAACAACATCTCTAGCAAGCGAGATGTCAACTCCCTCATCTTAAATGCAGCTACCTCGAAATATCCATACAATATCCGGCTGAACCGGTGTCAGTCGAGCCGTCGTTTAATAACCGATAAAGCAGACTGTTTGTCCAGGAACGCAACATTTTGTACCCATCACATGAGGCTGCGATGGCAATATCAGGCAGATCGAGGCCCGTTCTTCAGGCACGACCATCTGAGCTGTTATTCCTTGTCGTCTACAGACAATGTCTCATATTAAATGGGCTGTAGGCTGCTACAGATCCCCGCTCACTACTATACGCCCTAAATGATTCAGCACTCCTACGTCAATCCCTATCCACATTTACCTCTCGGGCTCGAGTCCTGCAGATACGGTGAAGCGGTGGGCGTGTTCGGTGCTGACAACAGCGGGGATCGTTCATCCACACCATCGGAAGCCATTGTATCAGTAGATCAGCACGGAAAAGCAGCGGCAGCGGCGAATGGTGGTTGGCTCCGTCCGCTGCTGTGGAGAGGGGCACCGAGACTCTGAGCTCAAGGCAGGGCAGTGGAGAGGCGGAGTCAAAGACGTAAGCGGGAGGATGAGAAATCACTGCTGGACCGGACGGGATCTCCCTCCCTCCCTTCTGCAGCCACTGTCAATGTTCCCCTCTAGTCTTTCCCCGAGTCTATTTATTTGACCTTGTAAAGATGCATTTGGTCATCACAGGAGAATATGTTCATTTTCTGTCCTGAAGCCCACTCCCTCATATTATAGGGCATACTGGACGACAGTGCCAGAAGGAACATTATTTACAGCCATGCAAGGAGTGTTCATGTTCAGAATTTACAGAGCTGGGGCCAGTTGTATAAACATAGCCACTATGTTAAGACTGTGTCTTAGTAGTTTGACCAAGTAGTGGTTAACCAAGTTCAGGTTTCAGGTTACTTTTTTTTGTACCCTTAGGTAAATTAGGTTGCAGTGAACAAGTTCAGTGAACAAGTTGTGTACACACAACACAAACAATACAATAGACAGTAGCCTAATACAATAAAAGACATTCACTACAAAAAAATAATAATCTAATTTGGTCTAATTTGATTTAAAAATAAAAATAGACCAATCTACCTTTTTATGTAACTGACTTTACAAAGTTATGACCAGTCTTAAAGGGGAAAAAAATAAAATAAAAAATAAATTACTAATTTTTAAGAACTAAACTTAGCATAAATTTAGATTATACTAAACTAGTATAAACTTTATACCAAAAAAAAAAAAAAAACTAAATGGGATCAGAACGTAATACTACAAAACATCAAATTTGATTAATATTAGCTTATAAATTATTAATTAAAATACAATGATACTATACTGTAATTCATCACAGCTCACTTTTAGCCTCGTCATTTTCTATTTTCAATATGTAATTTTTAGCATTCTTTTTAAAATCTTGTAAAGGTATGAAAACGTGTTATGTGCCCATGTAGGCTGTGTTTTTCAAACATCAGGGGTCACACACACACACACACACACACACACAAATGTCCTATGGTAATGTTTACATATCATATAAGTGCATTTACATACGTTGTTAAAGTTTTGTTAATTTGCAAAGCAATTATTGTCTGATGGCTTATAAATAATTAATATTCATGAGCTTAAGCCTTCGCTGTATTTTGTGTCCAGTCTAACGACGTACTGCGCATGTCAGTGCAAAAGATACACGACAACTGCATGACCACCGCGCTCACGTACATTAATTCATTCAGGTAAGAACAGCATCGTTTACAGAAATATTCATATGTGGTATGAGGCAAGCCCATTTTAATCTTAGGCATTGCATTTATCAACTGGTTCCGAGCAAACTAGCCCGCTGCGCCTTTACCTTAGCTTTGTTTTTAGCCAACCAGGCATTAGCGATGCTCGCGTACGAACTCATGTGTCCAGGCCTACCAATGGCCTTCTATCATTTTTTTTTTTTTTTACTTCGTACTTTCTTCTGAAACATAAGCCTGATCGATGTCTGATCTGGGACTTGCTGACATCGTGTTTATTTTCTTAGTTATAACGTACTCTCTTATAGGCATGACCGTTTCAGCCATGTAACGTTATTGTATAAGATACAGTTATCCGTATAATGATATGAAGTGTTGCTAGGTTTCACATCTTTTTTTTTTTTCATTAGGAATCTCATCTGAGATCGTTAAATGTCATGTACTATTGGGTTCTCAATTAAGATTCTGTTCTATTTATTTCTTTGTTAAATAATCTATTCCGTTTCTGTATTAAATATTTTATTCTGTTCGATTACTTGTTGAAGGTTATTTTTTATTCTTCTATCCGTTAAAGTATTCGATTCTCTGTTGAATATTTTGTTGTATTTGATTCTCTGCTAAATATTCTATTCTAATTGATTCTCTTTTAAATATTCTGTTCTTGTCGTGACTCGTGTCTCTATTAGATATTTTGTTCCGATTCTTTATTCAAGATTCTGTTATATTCGATTCTTTCCTAAAGATTCCATTCTATTCGATTCTCTGTTGAATAGTCTTGTTGTATTTGATTCTCTGCTGAAGATTCTATTCGAATTGATTCTCTATTAAATATTCTGTTTTATTCGTTTCTCTATTAGATATTCTGTTCGGATTCTCTATTCAAGATTCCATTCTGTTTGTTTCTTTATTAAATATTCTGGTCTACTTGGTTCTCAATTAAAGATTCTGTTCTATTTATTTCTCTGTTAAAGATTCTATTATGTTTCACTATTGAGTGAAAGTTCTACTATATTCTATTCACTTAAGTTTCTGTTGTATTTGATTCTCAAAGAGGTTCTATTCTATTTAATTCTTTATTAAAGGTTCTGTTCTGTTTGTTTCTAAAGATTCTGATTCTTTTTTTACGGTTTCATTATATTACATGCTCTGTTAAAGATTATATTTTATATATTTTTTTATTAAATATTCTGTTCTAAATAGTTTGGGTGATATTGGATATGCAGAGTATTTTTCTAGGCATTCTGATTTTAACCCTGGTTTTATCATATACACTGAACAAAATTATAAATGCAACACTTTTGTTTTTGCCCCCATTTTTCATGAGCTGAACTCAAAGATCTAAGACTTTTTCTATGTACACAAAAGGCCTATTTCTCTCAAATATTGTTCACAAATCTGTCTAATTCTGTGTTAGTGAGCACTTCTCCTTTGCCGAGATAATCCATCCACCTCACAGGTGCTGCATATCAAGATGCTGATTAGACAGCATTATTATTGCACAGGTGTGCCTTAGGCTCACATTTTAGAGTGGCCTTTTATTGTGGCCATGCAGCCTAAGGCACACCTGTGCAATAATTATGCTGTCTAATCAGCATCTTGATATGCCTCACCTGTGAGGTGGATGGATTATCTTGGCAAAGGAGAAGTGCTCACTAACACAGATTTAGACAGATTTGTGAACAATATTTGAGAGAAATAGGCCTTTTGTGTACATAGAAAAAGTCTTAGAACTTTGAGTTCAGCTCATGAAAAATGGGGGCAAAAACAAAAGTGTTGCGTTTATAATTTTGTTCAGTGTATATAATATGCATTTTTCACCCATGTTAAAACTTTGCTCTTATCACCAGGTGTGAAAAATGGGGAAGGCTCTTTCCCACCTGCCGAAGCATACCTGTCATGATGAGTGTAAGGACAGCCTGACTTCATCGCCCGGGTACAGCGCCATGCAGACTGATGACAGTAAGAATAGGGGAGACGTGTCTCAGTTCCCTTACGTGGAGTTCACTGGCCGAGACAGCGTCACCTGCCCCACATGCCAAGGCACTGGAAGGATCCCGCGAGGTACATTTTTAAACTCGGTTTAGAACATTTCGTCTAGAGAGTTCCTGTTAATTGAAATGTTTAAAAGTAACCCAATCTGAAATGTCATCTCTCACTAAAAAAATTTACACCATGTGACACACACTGACGTGTGTATGGAGGTCAAGAAAATCAGCTGGTGGCCCTGATCCCATACAGCGACCAGAGGCTGAGACCCAGGAGAACGTAAGAAACCTTGAAAGATTTTTATCCTGATGCATTTTGTTAAACCAGTTACTTAGTGCTCCAGTCTCAATCCTTTCTTGAAGCTATTAAAGATCTTGCGTTTGTTTTATGTTATAGAATACTGATTGAACTCTCTGACTAAATCTATGTTATGTATGTCTCACAGCAAGCTGTATGTGACTGCTTCAGTCATTGTGTGCCTGCTGCTCTCCAGCCTGGCTGTGTTCTTTCTTTTCCCACGTTCCATTGATGTCAACTATGTGGGAGTGAAGTCTGTCTACGTGTCCTATGACCAGAGCAAACGCATTGTGTATCTCAATGTCACTGTAAGTTCCTGCAGAGCAATTATCACTGAACTCACCTGACAAAAATGATGCTTTTAAAAGTGTTTGACATTGTATCTGGTTCAGGAGGAAAATTTAGAGATCCCAAAAAAGACAATTCGGTTGTCATTTGGCTGGAATGAATTTCATGAATTTCAATTTAATGGAATTTTAAAACACAGAGTCATACATTTGCAAATTTGTAAAATGGTTACAGAGGAAAAACTGGGCATCATACACTAAAAAAACAAGTGAGGATCACACACTAACAGACTTTCAGGTTGTACCGAACACAAGACGCTCATGCAAAAACATGAAACACGTGCCTCCGATGAAACCAGACGCATGACAAACAATATGTGTATTAAAATTGGCTCAAAATATTGAACATGTCTGATATACTCCTGACTGGATGGAATCACAGTCTGAAGCTAAAAAATCAGAATCTGTGCCCATCATACACTGTGATTTTCTTAGAAATTTGCCTGAAATCTGTAGACTTCATTTCATTGACAAATCATTTTTGTCAACAACATTTTTTCACCATTAAAATGAGACAATAAGCTAAAAAAAATTTTTTTTTAATGTCAAAAACTAATGGAAATCTATTGAGATTTTTGTCAACGAATAAAAACAAGAAGAAAATGGGACAATTTGGGAAGACATCTGGTCATCGATTTGATTCTCTATTAAATACTCTGGTCTATTCGGTTCTCAATTAAAGATTCAGTTAAAGACCAATTTTATTCTATTCACTTATCTGTAAAGGGTTTTTGTTGTATTTGATTCTCTACTAAAGTTTCCGTTTGGTTTGTTTCTAAAGATTCTGATTTCTCTATTCAGGATTTTGTTATATTGCATTTTCTGTAAAAGATTTGATTTTCTATTAAAGATTCTGTTCTATTATTTATTAAATATTCTGTTCTAAATAGTTTTGATGGTATTGGATATGTGCCTCCTATGAATCCAGATGTGTGACAAATGAAATCAATATGTGTTCTAAAATTGGTTTAAAATATCAAACTTTTGATATCTTCTGAATGAATGGATTCATAGCCTGAAGCTATAAAATCAGAGTCTGTGCCCATCATACACTATACAGTTTTCTAGGAAATCTGTCAGCTCTGACTGCCCAAAAATCTGCAGACTGGTTCTGACTTTAGGCAGCAAGCATTGACTCCTTCAGACTGTAAACGGGGGCAAAAGTCTTGGAGTGTATTCCAGCCTTTATTGACCTTTAACCCTTGAAGTTGTACTTTAGCTTTGATAATTCAGCCTGTTTATTTGTCTTTCTTTCTTTTAAAGAACTCATTGAATATTACTAACAACAACTATTACTCGGTGGACGTGGCCAACATCACAGCCCAGGTGCAGTTTTCCAAGACTGTGATAGGAAAAACCCGCATTAGCAACATAACCACTATTGGCCCTCTGGATATGAAGCAGGTAGAGCTGTATTTGCACTAGCGGTTAAAATAGGCATGTTTTTTAAGCATATATAAACAAAGTATTTTGTAATACTTCCGCTTCGCTTTTTTTTTTTGTCAGATTGACTACATGGTGCCCACCACTATTGCAGATGAAATGAGCTATATGTAGTAAGTTTACACACTTTTCATACATGAAAGCGTAAGGCGTAATAAATATATATATTTTTTTCCTGGCAGACCTTTTCAACTTCCTCTGTTTTCCAGTGACTACTGTACCCTGCAGAGCATCAAGGTGCACAACATTGTGGTTATGATGCAGTAAGTATTGTGCAAAACATGTGTACTTTACTTTAAGTATTTGGGCATTAACAAGGGGATTAATTTTTAACAATAACTTGTAAACATTTCAAGACAGAACTACTTCGAGCTACAAGGTTGTTAATCAGTGGTACATGCTTTTGTTGAAGCCATCAGCCCACATTAATTTAACTTAGTTTTTAAATAATCGTGTTTAACAGCAAAATTCCAAGTGGAAAACTATATTATCCATGATTCAGCAGAATCTCCACATTAGAGAATCACATCAAAAGAACTCTTTCACTTTAGATAGAGTTGCTCTCAAACGACGTAGATATTTGTATATGTGACCCTGGACCACAAAACCAGTCTTAAATCGCTGGGGTATATTTGTAGCAATAGCCAAAAATACATTGTATGGGTCAAAATTATTGATTTTTATTTGATGCCAAAAATCATTAGGATATTAAGTAAAGATCATGTTCCATGAAGATATTTTGTAAATTTCCTACTGTAAATATATAAAAACTTAATTTTTGATTAGGCATATTAAACATTTTTGAACATTCACTGAACATTTTTAAAACAATAGTTTTATCCAGTAAATCAATAGTTTTAACTTTAGTATTTAGCTGCCATTTTTATTTGATTGTTAGTTTCTTCATGAGATTGTAGTTCTTTCCCTCATTATAGCCTTCAAGTATACAGTCTTGTCTTTTTGTTTGATTTTCAAATACTTTTTAGCTTCAGTTTGTAACAATGTGATTCACCTTGTATCTGGTTGGTTTGGTTCATGGTTTATAACTCTTTAACATAAACTTTTAAAAAATCCCTGTGGAGAAAAAAGAATGGGAAAAATATTTCCAGAACCAAGGCCACTGAAAAAGTGGACAGACACTGTTGAAATTCAATGTTTTTTACTGATATAAATTCATTGACATTAGTAATGCAGACAAATGAAAAGTCATGATCAATTGCAGTATCTCTTGTTGACAAGGTTTATTAGGGATAGTTCACCCAAAATTGTTCCTTTCTCTTTGGAGTGTTACAAGCTCTTGGTGCATGAAGATCTGTAAAGTTGCAAAGACTAAAGTCTCAAATCCAAAGAGATATTCTTTATAAAAGTTAAGAGTCAACCATGCCT
>NW_015647488.1:56865-61107 GCF_001515625.1 Sinocyclocheilus rhinocerous
GTAATTATGTCCCCACTGGATGCTACAAATGCCTCGTTTGTAATGGGTTTTCATGTTTTTGAATCATCGCTCCGGCCTGACAGGGCATCATCACAATATGGCAAGGGGCGTAACATTTTCGTCACGCGCTTGATGTATTCGGCCAATCACAACGCACTGGATAGCTGGCCAATCAGAGCACACCTCGCTTTTCAGACCGATGAGCTTTGTAAAAATCAACGCGTTTCAGAAAGGCGGGGCATAGAGGAGAAACAATAATGTACAGTATGTGGAAAATAATGTGTTTTTTTAACCTTAAACCGCATAAACACATTTCATTATACCAAATACACAAATAATGTTCTTTTTAGCAGCATCATATGACCCCTTTAAATTAAATGGAATGGAAATATTTAACAATACATTTATAAATGTATAAATTATTTATAAGTAGATTTATAAAATAAATTAAATAAGCATATGTCTTAACACTATGGACACAAAACATGTTCAGCAATGGTGCTCACGCAGGAAAAGCAGGTTCGAGTAATTGTTGTGCAATCAGGTTAATGAGCTTGGTTTACTTGTTACTAACTTGGCTTGTTGCTTTGCAGGATAACTGTCACTACCGTGTACTTTGGCCATGCTGAGCAGGTGTCTCAGGAGATGTACCAGTATGTGGATTGTGGAGAAAACACTACTGCTCTGCATGAGTACAGTCTGAATACCCCTTTGGGAGGCTAGAGCTGAGCCTGATAGTGTAACACATCACCCTGTCCCTCACCGCTCCACTCCATGTGTCATTGTTTTGGCAAAACTGGTTGATGGTTTACTGCACTTCTGCCAGTTAACCACTATATGTCAGGCTGTTTGCAATTCACGAATGATGCACTTTATTGTCCATGCTCTCCAAGCAATATGAACATTGCAAGGTCTCGTAGTTCTCATTCCAGTTCACTTTGCCAAACTGAATTGTTCGCAGCACATTCTTTTTTGACAAAGTTCCCTTATTTTCAAGCACTACCTATTTAAATCCTCTCTAAAGTGATGTAATGATATATTTGATGACCAGCTGTGCTTTGGGTTATTTTTATTTCTATATCTAACCTGATATTCATTACAGTTTCAGTGATGGGATCAGTCTTAACCCAAACATCCTAATAGGAGTTTATGGCAATGGAAATATTCTAGAAGAATGGGTTCCTGTTAATGCCTTGTTCCACAGATTTGGTTTAGACTCAGAGGTGGAATTACATGATGCTGCCTTCTGAGGGGGTGTATATTTAGAGACTACTGAGGGGATGCCAGTGTATATAGCGCACAAGTTGGTAAAAGTAAAATGCTTCAATCTATTTATTTTGTTTGGACTTTGATAGCAGCGTTTCTCATTGTTAATCTGTCAATCTCTCCATGAGAAATTGCCTCCAAATGCAAATTGATAACACACGAATTACATGGAACAACAATCACTGTAATCTGAGAGCATCCGCCTGCTTGAACAATGGAGGATAGTATGAGATGATCATTCCCTCAGATTCCCTAATGTTCACTAGATGTGATGTTTAGATTGAGAGAACTTTGATAACATTTTTAACATTTCTCAAAATGGAACTTTACATTTTTAAACATTTTAATCATGTTGAAAAAAAGCTTCACAGATTATTTTTGCTTAAAGATGGACTCTTTCCTCTGTAATAGAAATGGCTGCTAACATGACGTGGCATTTATGCAGTTCATAACAACCGCTGGTGATGTACATGTATATGTAACACTTGTGATTTTTGAGAAAAGTGGTTTGGACTGCTTTAGAGATACACTGAAATAACACGATGCTGACTGGTTTCCATTAAATAAACCTCTTTTGAGTCACTTGTCTATTTTTTTATTACTAAATGTCAGAAAAAGAATTACAAATACAACAAATTTATTTTAGAAGGTGTAAAGGTATTTTCTTATTTTATTACAATATCGCCCTGACAGTGTTGGGGAAAGTTACTTTTAAAAGTAATGCATTACAATATTGCGTTACTCCCTAAAAAAAGTAACTAATTACGTTACTTAGTTACTTTTTATGGAAAGTAATGCGTTATATTACTTTCGCGTTACTTTCGCGTTACTTTTTAAATATAAGCAGGACTTGATTGTTTTTAATATAAGAAGTTCTATTTATAGCAAATATAAAAGCCCTTTCACACCAAAAAGTGTAATGAATAAACCTCAGGCTGAAGGAAAAGTAAATTCACGTCTGTACAGTAGAACGCAGGAGAAGAAACACTCTTCAGCAATAAAAAAAACAAAGCACAATTGTTAGTTTCTCTAAAGTCATTTGTGCTTATTAGTATGGTTGAACTGGATCAGCAAAGGTCAGCAGCAAAGACATTGGTTAATAAAATGGGATTAGATACATTTGTGTTATTTAACATATTTAATTATTGCAGGTTTGCGTCATATTCTGAGTTTGCATTTCACTGTTTTAATTCATTTTGATGAATACTAAATCTGTTTTTTGTGAGTGGGATGAATTAATGCACATTCACATTTAGTCTAGAACTACAGTAACATCATGTTCACACAGCGCACACAACGCCTCTGCACTCCCGATTTCTCCCAATATGGGGACAGGAGACTTGTCACCCTGATGAAACATCATTGTATATTTCAGATACATTCATATTTTTATATGAAGGCACACAATACACACTTACTACATTCATTTTTTTAATTAACTTGGACCATTTATTTTTGAACTAAGTCTGAGAAGACAAAGTAAACAATTTAACAGAGGAAATAACCTGAAACGTTAACTCTTTTTGAAAAACATGAAATGCGCTGCAAACCTTAACCTTGAGTTTCTTGCTTAAGCACTTGATTAAAAACACCTTTAAAAGTCCATTTCTAAACCTATTTAATGCTACCATTTTACAATATAAACATATGTATTATATATACGAGCAATATCACACGATGAAGTGGAGTGATACAAATGGAGAAATGGTTCCCATGTTCATATTGGGTGTATATCTAATGCTTGGAAAGACCTCTCTGCCAACCAGATTCGAGAACCAGAAAGAACTGTTGTATAACTAAATGAATAGCATGCACTTCTACACTTTATTTCTCTCTATAAAAGTATTTGAAGACTGGAAACCTGTATGTACTTGGCAAGTAATGTTAGAGCAACATATGTAATGAAGTGCACAAATAACTCCACGTAATTAGGAGATTTTCATTTCCGATGCTTCACCATGACAACAATAAAGCAATCATGTACGATTGGCTATTGTAACCCACTGTCTAATTAGTGTTATTTCATAACCCCAACACTTACTGTAACCATTATTTAGAGCTTGTACAGTGACAAATTACTCAATCGTTGTCATGGAGACAGAACTGCCAATAAGAGGCGTGATTCTGTTCAGTTACTTGCTATAATTATGTCGCAATCGCTCGTCTCTTTAAATAGAGGTTTTTCAAAACTGCAGAATTGTTAATAGGCACTGGTAAATTTTTACAGAGATTCACAATTGTATCTTCATTCGCTAGATGCAAATGGTATATGAACACAAGCCAGAAATCACAACCTGAAAGTGAGGCGTATGGTTTCTTTACAGCCTGCAGTGATCCTCACATTTGATCACAGTTGACTTTTTTAACTGTGTGTTTTGCCACAAGAGGGAGTTATGAGTATCACCCCAGGCCCCTTGAGTGATGTTTTTCATTATGCGAGGATCTGCATAATGCACTGCTGAGTTTATATCACGTGATCAAATTTTCAGCTGAGGAATGAGGTTTTGCTTTATCATTCACAGAGACCCAGATCTGTCCAAGCACAGATCCCTCAAATGATGGTTGTCATGGAGACAGAACTGCAAGTTAGGAGACAACTGAACTCTATGGTGCAATTAGGCTACATATAATTCTATATATATACATACTGTACTGTTACTTCCTCTACGGCATATGTAGTTTACATAGAATTATCATAACCATATGCATTGTATGAGCTAGCCTGAGATTTTGTGTAATCACTTATTGTCTTGTCTGTGCAATGCTATATGTAATATTTTTACTCATGTAAACCTGGTGACCTCTGCATAATATTCATGCAAGGATACCAGAGAAGGAGTTTAACATAAATATATAGTTTAGTCATGAAACTCTAGATGGCGCAGGCTGACGGGTTGTTAATGTAACTGATGATATTCAGAGAGTTAAACGACTTGGCACAAGCTGATTGGTTCATGCTGCATATGCAGCCAATGA
>NW_015647488.1:62274-65245 GCF_001515625.1 Sinocyclocheilus rhinocerous
ATATATATAAAATATAGAGAGAGATTTTAAATATAAAAAATGGGGTAATGTACAGGCCCTGCAGGCACCCTATCAAACCTTTGTAGGGTGTCCAATGGCTTGTAAATCCTTTGGCATATTTACCATTCCAAATGGTAGACACTTACCTATAAATGTAAATAAATGAATGTAGTTTTAGCTATTTTAGATTAAATCCCCCTTCATTAGGGAAACAAACGTCATATGCCCTCTAGTTTACTATTACTACTCAGAGTTTTGGCACACCACTTCAGACAGCACTTACTGTTAATTTCATTTTCATCATAGAGTCATTTAAGTTAATTAACATGGTTTGATAAAAGCAAAAGAAAATAACTGCAATAGGGAAATGCAATAAAACAATAGCACATATATTACTCAATATCTTTTTATGCGGTTTCCTTGTTAGTCACATGGGTAAACCATGTGTCAGTGAAGGATTTGCTGCATTAAGTAACTGATTGAGAGTGAGATCTTCATATAACATTACCCTCCCCTAAATTGTTTTTGCCAGTTGTTTTTTTTTTAATACGTTTTCTGCCTAACCTAATTTAACCTCAACCCCACCCATCTTATTGAATCACTTTTTTCAGCTGCAGCTGAAATATTTTCAACCTAATTTATGATCTTCAATATTGATGCAAAATAAGCTGTGACATAGTATCTCATCTACTATTAATCATGTACAAGTGTATTTATGTCCTCAGAAAAGGTTTTAATGCTAAATTTCTATGGGACTAACTGTGGTAGATGTGCATGCAACTGCATGCATATACAGTGTATATAGAAAAGATTCACCCCCTTTAAAATAATCACATTTTGTTGCTTTGCAGCCTGAAATGGACACATTTTTTGTTTTATCCAACTGTACTGACTCAGTGCAACTTATAACATCCAAGTGAAAGATATATATATATATACAGTGGGTACGGAAAGTATTCAGACCCCCTTAAATTTTTAGTTAATTAACATGGTTTGATAAAAGCAAAAGAAAATAACTGCAATAGGGAAATGCAATAAAACAATAGCACATATATTACTCAATATCTTTTTATGCTTCTCTCTCTCTCTGTCTCTCTCTCTCTCTCTATGCGTGTTTAACTACTTCACCGTGTTCCTGAACACGCCCACTTAAAGTGTCATTGGAGACATCTGCATACGACTGTTATTGATTCAGTGCCGTCAGACCACTGAAGTACACTGTCTGTCTCTCGCCACATCTGCATCTGACCTCTCTCAGTCATGGGGCTTTACCACATAGAGTTTGAGAAGGCTGGCCAGCGCTCCGGTCTACAGATCTGGAGAATTGAAAAGATGGAACTGGTCCCTGTGCCTGAAAACTTACACGGGAGCTTCTATATAGGTGATGCCTACCTGGTGCTCCACACTATCAGACAGAAGAACTCGTGCTTCTATCATCTGCATTACTGGCTGGGTAAGCAGCGGATTTCCTGTAATTTATAAAAGAGCTTAGGTCTTTTGAATCAACTTTTTTATGTTTTACATACTCTTTTTATATATGTACTATGTATAATATTTTCTATTACTTAATATTGCATGTGACTCTGCAGTTAAACAGTAAAATGACTAATCTCACAAGCTTGACTAATATAGTTCCTTAATGTTCAAGAGGGTATAAGTAAAGTCAAATTGTATTCACAAACTATTCCAGAACTGTATGATTACTTTAATGTTAGTTGAAAAAATAAACACCAACATCTCAGTCACTTAAAAGGTTGAGGAAAGACTAGGGCAAATTAGCTGACATGATACTCAGATGTGCTCTATGTAAACACGCCAGCAGATAAACTGAGTAAACGTGGAACACACAACACTACTATACATTTATTTATTTAACACACATACTTTTTTACATTTCAAATTTGCACATATCATACCTGTACATACATAATTGTCTATATTATATATTGTGTTTTTGCTATTTTGTACATTGTCTATTTTGTATATTTGTATATTATTCTTTTTATTATCTGTGTCCTGTCTTGTCACTGTCATTCTGTTGCACTGTGGAGCTTCTGTCACTAAAACAAATTCCTCGTATGTGTAAACATACCTGGCAATAAAGCTCATTCTGATTCTGATTCTGATTCTGATTCTAAAGCAGAGTATATGGCCCCTATAAAATGAATCTTTAGAATTATGATGGTTGTAAAGTTTATTCTCAGAAGCAGGTACTGGTTCACCTGATATAAATACTGGACTTTCATCTATACACCTTATATATGATGAGCATGATTTTCATTTCTGAATTAAGATTCAGTTTGATACTTTGAAGAGTCTTATTAAATGAAATGATGCAGAACCTCAATGTGACATAGGTCTGGATGAATAAATCTCTTAAAATAACATATAATTTGACCTTTTTATAACATCAAAATGTCATGTGATTTTCAAAATCATGAATAGTACGTTACTAAAATATGGCACACTCTCATTTGCCATTGATCTGAGTCATGCTTTTGTGTTGGAGGGCTTTGTTTTTTAATATTTTTACTGGAGATGCCTCAGGCATACATGCTCTGGTTGCTTTAAAAAGCTCTCACATCAATTTCAAAAACCAACTTCTGTGGTCAAGTTGCAAAAGAACCGAAAACAGGAAACTCATGAAGATGAGAATGACCATGGTTTATGCATTTTACTCTGGCAGAGTCTACAAGAAAAATATGACATTAAAGTTATGTTAATGTCACCAGTTTTCTCAAAAAAGATCACAGAAATTTAGAAGCCATTTAGTTGTCAGAAACCATGTGTACTTAATACAGTTTCCTTCCCCTGCTGAGAGAAAGCACTTTCTCTACTCCATTAGATGTTTCAGAACTGTCAATATCACTGAGATGTTCTGGCCTTGAGTGTATTTGTGGCTATAACCACACACACACACACACACACGCACACACACGCACACACACGCACACACACACACACATGTCTT
>NW_015647488.1:65286-73677 GCF_001515625.1 Sinocyclocheilus rhinocerous
ACACACACACACACACAAAACGGCTTCCATTATAAGTCATTAACCACTTCCAATGCAGATGGATTCCTTGATGTTTCTGCCCATCGTGTCTTTTTTGCCAAGTCATTTGCCCTAAAAAGCCTACTACAAAATGAGCAGATCGCATAGAACGGGCATTTTACCTCTGACAACATCTATGGTCACAGGCAACAGCTAATATAGCAGGCTTTAAAGAGTAAAAATGTATGCTGGGTAAACACAAACACTTTGAATATCAGTCGTCATCAATTGTGAAAACAAACAGCTCTATGTGGTTTGCAGATGCAATGTTCATGCATTTGATGAGCTGAAAGTGTACAAGAAAAAAAGAAAAAGAAAAACAATCACTTAATTATTAACCTGAATGAAAAAGGATGAATAGGCCACAGAAGTAGGTGATCCTTTTTTCTCTCTTTCTAGGTAAGGATTGTACCCAGGATGAAAGTACAGCAGCAGCAATCTTTACCATTCAGATGGATGACTACCTGAGTGGAAAACCGGTCCAGTACCGTGAAATCCAGGGTTTTGAGTCCACCAAATTCACCAGCTACTTCAAAGGCGGGATCACATATAAGGTATGAGACGAGTTCTAACCCTCTAGACCTACTCTCACAACACTTTTCTTTTAGTTTTTATGCTCCACTTACTCACAACAGCATATCATTATTCTTCACTTTACTTCGGGTTTGTCTTAGGTAAAACATAAAGCTACTGTTTAAACTGATGGAAAGACTGACAGCTGCTGCTGTATTTATTTGCAAATTGAGAAAAAGTTTCCTAAACTTCACAGTGTAAAGCTATTCCAATACCTTCCTACTGTACATAGGACCTTATGTTTTTCAGAAACATAAACTTAAACATGTGGTCTGAGGGGATGTTGTGTTACAGCACATGTTTGGGGACATTCTCCTCAGTGTTGCAGTTGGCCTCAGAATGAAAATGACTCACGGGTTTATAAATGGAAAGGGTTTAAAATTGGAAAAACAAAAAGAAAGAGCAGGAATTTTCTTTTAAATATTTTCCTACCTCCTCAGAACGGAGGTGTGGCATCAGGATTTCATCACGTGGTCACTAACGATCTTAGTGCCCGCCGACTCTTCCACATCAAGGGCAGACGCACTGTCCGGGCCACAGAAGCGCCTCTCGCCTGGGCCAGTTTCAACAACGGCGACTGCTTCATAGTTGATCTGGGAGCGGTAAGATTTGCAACAAACATACAAATGGCTGTGTTAGGTGTTTTTAAAAGGATATTTAACCTAAAAATGAAAATTCTGTCAACATCCATTCCCTTTCATGTCACTCCAAATGTATGATTAGACTTTGTTTTTTTTATGTGGAACATCCATGGAATTATTTAGCAAAATATCTACACTGTACACTGTACAAAATGAGATCCACATCCATAATGACGTATGCGCTGTATTCCAAGCCTTCTGAAATCAATAGTTTGTGCAAACCTTAAGTCATTTTTTGCAAAAAATCTCAAAATCACCGCAAAATACCATGCAGTAAATGATGACTGATAACTTAATTAAGAAGGAGGGGAATCACCTTTGATTGTTAAATGACTTACCAAATTCATAATTATTTTTGAGTAATACAAACCTTTCAGTCCTTCAAACCTTTCACAGTTAACACATAAAATAATAATAATAATAAAAAGTACAAATATAATAAAATAAGTATAGTCTCAGTTAGGATAATCCAGATAGAATCCCATAAGAAATGTTAGGTGTTTTTAAAAGGATATTTAACCTAAAAATGAAAATTCTGTCAACATCCATTCCCTTTCATGTCACTCCAAATGTATGATTAGACTTTGTTTTTTTATGTGGAACATCCATGGAATTATTTAGCAAAATATCTACACTGTACACTGTACAAAAAGAGATCCACATCCATAATGACGTATGCACTGTATTCCAAGCCTTCTGAAATCAATAGTTTGTGCAAACCTTAAGTCATTTTTTGCAAAAAATCTCAAAATCACCGCAAAATACCATGCAGTAAATGATGACTGATAACTTAATTAAGAAGGAGGGGAATCACCTTTGATTGTTAAATGACTTACCAAATTCATAATTATTTTTGAGTAATACAAACCTTTCAGTCCTTCAAACCTTTCACAGTTAACACATAAAATAATAATAATAATAAAAAGTACAAATATAATAAAATAAGTATAGTCTCAGTTAGGATAATCCAGATAGAATCCCATAAGAAATGCCATGTGTCTTCATTTCCCATAGACAATAACTGGCTGGTTCACTTGTGCAGAGTGTATTTAATATCCTCCTGTATACAGTTTGGGTGGGTTTGATAATTGGATTGCTGTCAAATTACTTGACTGTCAACATACTGTGTCGAGCAAATGTTATGAGAGCACAAGGGCTGAACCACGTCTCACGCCTAAAAACAGATGCATCTTTTAAGCTATTAACAGGCTCTTGCTGACCATTAGTTACATAGGATAATTTGCAGGAAGATTAAATGTGAAAATACCATTTGACTAAAGTA
Source organism: Sinocyclocheilus rhinocerous (assembly GCF_001515625.1). Lineage (NCBI taxonomy): Eukaryota > Metazoa > Chordata > Actinopteri > Cypriniformes > Cyprinidae > Sinocyclocheilus > Sinocyclocheilus rhinocerous. The sequence goes on from NW_015647488.1 coordinate 67,822, forward strand.
TTTGACAGCACACTTAATGCTGTACTCTCTCACTTCTCTGTATACAGTTTGGGTGGGTTTGATAATTGGATTGCTGTCAAATTACTTGACTGTCAACATACTGTGTCGAGCAAATGTTATGAGAGCACAAGGGCTGAACCACGTCTCACGCCTAAAAACAGATGCATCTTTTAAGCTATTAACAGGCTCTTGCTGACCATTAGTTACATAGGATAATTTGCAGGAAGATTAAATGTGAAAATACCATTTGACTAAAGTATTTGACAGCACACTTAATGCTGTACTCTCTCACTTCTCCAAAGGAATTTACAGACCACAGTCAAATAAACAGAACAGACAAATCCTGACTGATACCATTCCACAATGACAAAATGAAAAAACAACTATATGGTAGCATTTTTAAAGGTAGAGGTGACAAAAATGATTTCTTGTCACCAACATAATTGCCAAGAACAAAACAGAGGCAAATGTCTTCCTAGGAAGTCTGCTGTTGTACACGTAACAAACATGAGCACATATTGCTAGGATTGCCACCACTTAAACAAATTTCTGAAACTAGGTGATCTACCAATGGTGTGGGTCTAAGTGCAACAAATTTGAGCGCCTCAAAGCTGCACAGGTAGCTACTGGTATCCGAGACAACGAGAGGAGCGGACGGGCCAAGCTGGTGGTTGTAGAGGAAGGACAGGAGCCTGCAGAGATGATGAAGGTATGAAAAAAAAAATGCCCTTCAAACATCTTAAGTAAAAAAGAATTTGCATGCAACCCAATCTTAACCATCCGGAAGAACTTTTTAGAGCTTATTTTTACTGATAGAGCTGACTAACTATTTTACAGTTAACCTAATGTTTGCTATAGGCAGTACGATATCAGGTTTAGCTGGAAGGTTTGACATTTTTATACCTCGTCTTTGCACATCACAGGTTCTCGGTGAGAAGCCTGAAATCCCTGAAGGTGACGATGAGGAGGATGTGGTTGCAGACGTGTCAAACAGGAAAATGGCCAAACTTTACATGGTAAACAAGTCTATAAACTTTACTTTAACTCATCTATATGCAAATTCAATAGACACGCACACAATCGAAATGTAATATTATTTCAATACAATTGCACTTTACAGGTATCAGATGCAACAGGGAAAATGCAAGTTTCGCTTGTGTCAGATGAAAATCCGTTTAACCAGAGTGACCTGTTGTCTGAGGAATGCTTCATTCTGGACCATGGAAAAAGCAAAATGATCTTTGTGTGGAAAGGTATTAGTAAACTGAAGCCGGGAGGATGTGATTGCAGACGTGTCAAACAGGAAAATGGCCAAACTTTACATGGTAAACAAGTCTATAAACTTCACTTTAACTCATCTATATGCAAATTCAATAGACACACGCACACAATCGAAATGTAATATTATTTCAATACAATTGCACTTTACAGGTATCAGATGCAACAGGGAAAATGCAAGTTTCGCTTGTGTCAGATGAAAATCCGTTTAACCAGAGTGACCTGTTGTCTGAGGAATGCTTCATTCTGGACCATGGAAAAAGCAAAATGATCTTTGTGTGGAAAGGTATTAGTAAACTGAAGCCATTAAATGAAGGGGTTGTGTAACCATCTTACTGAGATTCCTTGACCTTATTTTTTGATGATCTAGGCCGCAAGGCAAATCCAAATGAAAGGAAGGAGGCCATGAAAACAGCTGAGGGCTTCATTAAACAGATGGGATATCCTGCCAATACCCAGGTTCAGAAACATTAGATACGCGTATATGTTTTGCTGTATTATCATTTACATTCACTTGAATGAGTGAATCACCATAACAAAACTGGCAGAAACAAAATTTGCAAAAAATGTACAAGAGCTTGTCTATGGAGAAGTACACTTAAAGGGACAATTTTGTACCTTATTTACCCCTAAATACCCCTGTTCCTGGAGGGCGATTGTCCATGCAGAGCTTAGCTCCACACCTAAACCAGCTAATTAAGGTCTTCATACTCAATAAAAACTTCGAGGCAAGTGTTTTGGAGCTGGTTGGAGATAAAATCTGCAGGATGTCAACCCTCCAGGAGCAGAATTGGACACCCCTGCTCTAAAAGGTTCACAGTAGTAACTTAGGGTACATATTAGGCCTACTAATATGCATCTTTTTGTGGTAGATAATTGTCACATTATAACTGAATACAATTTTTGCAAAAAAAATTTTTCTGACAAGGAAAATGTATAGTATTTTTTTGGGTCACCCAGGTCTTTTCACCCTGTACACAGATCCAGGTCCTTCCGGAGGGTGGAGAGACGCCCATTTTTAAGCAGTTCTTTAAAAGCTGGAAAGACAAGGACCAGGCTGAGGGTCTAGGCAGAGTCTTTGTCATGGAGCGGATCGCCAAGATTGAACAAGAACAGTTTGATGCCTCCAAGCTGCACGAGTCCCATCAAATGGCTGCTCAGTACAACATGGTTGACAACGGCACTGGAAAAACACAGGTCACAATTTGCATACAAGAGATCAGGGATTGTATAAGTTAAACTTTGCTGGCGTTTGGCATAGGCGCAGATGAGCATCTTACTTTCAAAATGACTCTCAATTGAAACTAGAAGATACAATTCTGATAAGCTGCTGAACGACTTTTGCTCTCTAAAGGTGTGGTCACATTTACCGTTGTTCAGTGAAAAAAAAAAGTGTACTTTTAAGCTGTCACCATGCAGATTTTGCAACAGGTTCAAGTTGGTCATGCAGATTCACCGTACTGACCAAGAGAAAGCTGCTTAATTTGAAATTGACTTCTGTGTGTACTGTGCTTCATCTCTAGCTGTTCAACTGTTCCAACCTGTGAATATGCTTTACAGATATTCTTAATCTGGTCTTGTTTCACAGATTTGGAGGGTGGAGTGTGGTAATACTACAGGTGATACCAAGGTTCCCGTTGACCGAGAGACATACGGTCAATTCTATGGAGGAGACTGCTATATCATTTTATATACCTACACCAAGGGAGGAATCATTTACACCTGGTAAGCCTCAAAGTAGATAGTTTCCAGAGGGGAAGTCAAATCATACACAAAAAGAGTCAAATATGGCTTATCGCTCTATGCTTTCACCCTCAGGCAAGGCTCCAGCAGCACATTAGATGAACTGACAGCTTCAGCCTTTCTCACTGTTGAACTGGACCGTTCGCTGGGAGGACATGCTGTTCAGGTGAGTGGGATTTGAATTTTATCTATATACTAATTTACTGAATTACTGACTAGATAAGATGGGCTCTGCAGCCCTGATTGAAAATCTAGAAGAAAACACAACTAGACTGGTATTGTTATCTTACCATTGTTCCATTTCATGTCCATTCAGGTGCGAGTGACTCAAGGAAAGGAACCACCTCATTTGCTGAGTCTCTTCAAAGGCAAGCCTCTGATCGTGTATAAGAATGGGACTTCTAGAAAGGGAGGACAGGCACCAGCACCTCCAACACGCCTCTTTCAAGTGCGCAAGAACCTGGGCACCATTACACGGATTTATGAGGCGAGTAGTAGTACTAGCTGGTCCAAGTTGGTTTAGGTGGTTGATGAGCTAGACTACCATGTGGTGGAGCTGAGGTTGACTATCTAAGTCATTCTGGTTAGCACTGGCAGATCATTTAGCCCAAGATGGTGGAGATCTGCTTAATTTTCCAAAAAAACGTTGAGCATCTTTGGTCAGGCTGACCTATTTTTAAGTGTAACTTCAGTTTAGATATGTCCTTAGAGAGTGTTGGTTTGTGGTCTAACAGGTAGATGCTAAAGCAACAAGTTTGAACAGCAATGATGCCTACCTGCTGAAGTTGCCTAAAGGGGATGGGTATTTGTGGAAAGGGAAGGGGGCCAGTGAGGAAGAGGAACGAGGGGCGAAATACATGAGTGAGAAGCTGAAGTGCAAAATCAAGCCAATTACTGAAGAAAATGAGCCAGGTATGGGCAATGTGCAGTAGAATCAATTCATACTCTTCATACTTCATACTCACACACTGGTAAGTGACAGGAGTGGAACGATGTTTACATCTTTTAACTTTTACATACTTGTTGCTCATTTTCCCATTTGAAGTGGACTTCTGGGAAGCTCTGGGTGGAAAGATGGAGTATCAGACGTCCGAGATGTTGGAGAGCAAAACTATAGCACATTCTCCCCGCCTGTTCGCCTGCTCCAACAAAACGGGAAAGTTCATTGTGAGTATTCTAGACCTGATAAGAGAGAGCCAAAGTTCAGTTCAGTTTCACATTAGGCTTTTGCTTTCGATACAAATTCTGCATTGAAGACTATGCTGAAAATGTAAAACATGACTTGGCTTCCTGTGCTAACTGCTCAGATACTGCTACATACAGGCAAACTGTTGTTTGGACACTAAACATGCATTTTTACTACTATAGATTGAAGAAGTACCTGGTGAGTTTAACCAAGATGACCTGGCAGAGGATGATGTCATGTTGCTGGATGTCTGGGATCAGGTAAGACAGTTATGTTTCTTTTTGACTATCTCTAAGATTCAAAGGACAGCAGTTGTCTCTGATTAGAGTTCTGACAATCTTTATTTTAGCATTCAAATATATCTCCTGACTTTCATGGATTAGCATGTGCCACTGATCCTTGATTTCATCTCTCAGGTGTTTGTGTGGATTGGAAAGGATGCCAATGAGGTGGAGAGGAATGAGTCAGTAAAATCCGGTGAGATGCCTTAGGCACACATTCCTTAAAACTTTTTTCTACATAATTTGAATACAAACTGAAACCCCTTTATACGTGAACAGGTTTAACAGCATACTTGAATAACCCACATTATTCTCACATGCAAAAGTAAAAGATACATTTTAAACATAAAATTATGTAAAATCAGTCTTTTTATTAGGTCTTCTCTTTGTAAACTAATACATATAGTAATTCAGCTTTTTGAATAAGTATTTGTTCCTTTGCAGCAAATACTTACATTGAGACAGACCCATCAGGACGGGACAAGGGGACACCTGTTGTGGTGGTAAAGCAGGGACACGAGCCCCCCACCTTCACCGGCTGGTTCCTGGGGTGGGACGCCTCTCGGTGGGACAGTGACCTCATGGCAAGAGCAGTGAAATCACTGCAGGTTAAGTGAAATCCTGAAACCCCTGAAAAAGTTGTTTATTGGACTATTCCATTATAAACGCCTAAAAATATGCCATCATGTCCAACATATAAAGTTACTCAATATACATCAGATCTTAAAGTTGTGTATTTCTCTTTGATTTGTTTGCACAGATTTATATTTCTGCTCTGGATTCCTGTAAGCATGATTTGAAATCGTACAATAAAAGAATCAATTCACATTTGTGTCTTGTTTTAGTCAATGCAGTACACAAGAGCCCCTAAAGACAAAAAATGAACTACAACACAAGTAATACTTCAAAATAAACGTTCAAAATGTAATGTTGTAGTTTTGCTTTTAAAACCAGCCTGCACATAGGGATCTTCAATATTAATTACTCAATCAATATCGGAACAATGGTTAAATGTGTAATGATAATGCATTGTACATGGGCAGCCAAATAGTTGGGTCAAGTGCATGATACACTCATAATTAAAGTCATTAAAGAAGGCGGGAATCATATTATGTCACTATGCTAGTGAGAACATCTCATAGACTACCATTGTTTGTATATAAGGCTAATCATAACCTGACCCCCATGGCAGGACTTACCATTGGGCTTGAGTGGGCTGCAGCCCATGGGCCCCGCCTTTTATAAATTCTCAAATGTTTCATTGTTCCGCCTCATTTCTTTACAGAGGATGATTCTATAGTACTATAACCTATTAATGTTCCACTAAATTATGCGATCATCTGATGAGTTTTGAGCGCTCTCTCTCGT
>NW_015647488.1:77175-77557 GCF_001515625.1 Sinocyclocheilus rhinocerous
CTAAATTATGCGATCATCTGATGAGTTTTGAGCGCTCTCTCTCGTCTTACTGCCATTACACATAGTGGGGAAGAAATGTCATCAAAATGATTTTAAATAAAAAAATAGCAATTTAATGAATTTCTGTTTTTATAACATAGCTATGCCTATGATATAGGACTTAGCCTATCACAAACAAGAGTCCGAATTTTTTCTCGAATATCTGCAAGATTGCAAATGTACAATAAACAACAACTTACAGAGTAACTTTCAGACACAAAATTCAGTTTTGCTCCATCAGAAAGAAAATAGAACAAACAGCAGAACCGCTGCGTCTCCGCACAACAGTGTTTCGTTCCTCAGCGTTACACGGACCAGCAAATGATTCAATCAGGCTATAAGT